>NC_053416.1:13260000-13482500 GCF_016859285.1 Xiphias gladius
AAAATCTGACATAACACCAGCTCCACTTGTTCTTACACCTAAAAGTGTGAGAGAGGCACATGCATGCCACATTTACGTTAGCATCTCCCAGGAAATTACATTTTCCCAAAGTCTGTTACACTGTGATTGAGAATATAATTGAATGAACTACTAGTACGAGAGAGGATACTTGTATTTCCTTAAACATCTTTATAGTCATCTTTGCATAAGAGAGTACATCCGGCACCATGTTAGACAAACACAGCGAGCAAGTGTGATGGTATTTGTTGCTCATCAATGTCTCCACCCCTTTCAACTTTGTCTTATAATCTTCTCTTCTCTTCTCTTCTCTTCTCTTCTCTTCTCTTCTCTTCTCTCTCTCCAACCCTGGAGTGCCAACCGCAAAGCCTCTCAGAGATTGTGTTTGTCGAGGGTGGGATGGGGAGGGGGGTTAGTGCTGGCAAGATAAAGAGCACTTTCTTTCCCTGTGTTTCTTCGAGACTACACACAATGCTCACTTGTTGCTGCTTCCCTTGTAATTAGCCCGCTGGTTGTTAGGCGGTAGCGACGAATCAGGCTCCGTCTACCTGACACTTGAAAGAGCTGAGAATAGTGGTTTAGGGGTTTTTTTGGGGGGGATGGGGGGTTGATTATGGATGGAAGAGATGGATCGGAAACTATAGGTCTGGGAGACTGACAGAAAAAAGGGCTGTTTGTTGTTTTCCTAAGTGTTGTGCGTTAATGTCGGACAAGGTGACACATGTTACATCTCTGTCTGTGTGTGTCCATGTCTGGCTGCTGTCCTTCTGTCTTGTTAATATGACTTTCAAAGTTTCATTCTTTACTGCTGGTTTCTTATAATGTTGGCAATTCTAGGAAGTGAGGAAGTCTGTTATATTTTTGAGTAATCATTTAGTTTGCAAAATGTCAAATAATAGTGACGATTTCCCAGAGCCCAAGGTGACGCCTCCAAGCTGCTTTTTTTAAAAATCTGATAAACCAAAGAGATATTCTATGTAACCATGAAGTAAAAAGCAGCACCTACTAACATTCGCAATGAAAGCATATTTATCAAATTTGTTGGTGTTTTTACTCAGTTGTTAAATTTACTAATTGTTTCCGCACAACTAGTTTTATAGGGTCTTTGCAGTCGACTTTACTGTTCGGTGATAAGAACATAGACACTAAATCATCCATCAGTCCCTGGCAGATGATTTGCTCCTGTGCTTCTGCTAATATCTTATCAATAAAAAGTATTGAATAAATTGTATTATATATCGTCTGCATTTAGAAAAATAAATATCGATTCAGTCTTGTCCCACTGCCGAGAGATTTTAATTCTGTTTGGAGCTGAAATAATTAGTTGGTAAATCACTTAATCAATCAACTGTAAATTAATCGGCAACAATTTAGATTAATCTTCAAAGTGATTTTATTAACGCTCTGGTTTCAGCTTATCAAATGTGAAGATCTTCGAGTTTCAGAGTGTTAGTTGGACAAAACATGACATTTGAAGACATTGCCGTTGGCTTTGGAAATTTTGGAGAGTTCGGACAGTTTTCTGATGTTTTATAGGCCAAACAATCATTTGGGAGAATAATATGTAGTTCAATTGAACATGAAAATAATCGGCAGTTGCAGCCCTAATTATGTTATTATGTTATTACCTGCTATTTTAGGATCCAGTTTGTTGCTAGGCCGTGATGGTAATCTTATATAAGTCTGTGGGAGACTGAATGTTGTCAGCATTTACCAGCTAAGTTGATCAAACAACAACAGTTTCTGAAAACCTTTGTGTTTTCCCATAAACTACTATAAACTGTTGAACTCATTGTGAGAACGTCAGCTGAATGACTGAAAGCCAGATATTAATTGTAATTTTTGCCTGTGTGCGTGTCTTTACCGGGTAAACCATGTGGGTTTATCTTTCATTGTACAAGTGTAGTCTAGTTATATATATGTGTGTGTGTGTGTGTGTGTGTGTGTGTGTATATATATATATATATATATATATATATATATATATATATATATATATATATATATATATAAATGTATATGCCTTTTGAAAATATTCTGTATAACTGATGCTCTGGCCTCACTGAAAGGAGGTTTGAATGAGAATCTGTCTGAAGACGTACGACCACGACCATCGGGGGTCAGATTGAATTTCATAGAACAGGAGCAAAAAAAAAATTTCCAAGAGCTGTTTTTGTTCTGAAAATATTAACTTGTTATTTTCCATGTTCGTCTGAACCTATTTTCTGAAATGGACAAAGAGATGGATAAATTACACCCCTCATTTTCTGGTATTATTGTTAGAATCCCATGTAAAAAAGCTTCTAATCTCCATTGAGACGTAATTTTTAGAAAGCTACTGCACACTGGAGAGGCCCCCTCTCCATTCAGTGATAATACTTGTATTACAGCGTTTCATGGGGCATTTCAGTGTTGTTGTATTAATGGAGATATCCGCCGTCCTCTCAGAGGAAGAGGCCAAAGAAGGAGATTTGTGGGATTCCGAGATATGACTAAACTCCCTCAACTTGTTGTCCTTGGATAAAGCTTTATCTGGAGTGTTTGCGTGGTTGCTGTTTAAGTTCATCACACTAAGTAATTTGTATGTATCTAAGGTCTTGGCATGCTTTGTGTGAGTGTGTGTGTGTGTGTGTGTGTGTGTGTGTGTGTGTGTGTGTGTGTGTGTGTGTGTGTGTGTGTGTGTGTGTGTGTGTGTGTGTGTGTGTGTGTGTGTGTGTGTGTGTGTGTGTGTGTGTGTAGCCAGACTGGATGCAGCATGTGTGTCAGACCTTCAAAGGTTGTGTGTATAATGCTGTGGATTACCAGAAGACAGTGTTTTTGAAGGGATCATCAGTCTTTGTGGTCCTAAGAAGTCAAACCCCAGCAGAGGGGAAATTGTCAATAAACATAACAGTATTTTTCTTCTCTTCAGCATCCATCCTTTTTTCTCCCAACTCCTTTTGCTGTTCACCTTATCCATCTATCCATCTCCTTTCTCATCTGTGCTGTTTTCATCATCTTAGCTGGATCTAAGCATTGGTTTGCTCTAATCCAGCTTTCTTTCACTCACACATAGCTCCAGAATCCGCATTAATCTCAAATTACAGAGTAGCATAATAAGTACAGGAACATCACACTTGACCTGGAAGACCTTGTTGTTCGAAAGCATCCACCCTGCTATTGTTTGTAGAGGAGTTTTAAGAGAAAATGGACAGAGAAAGAACAGATAGTAGAAGGACCAGAGAAAAGCAGAGAGGAGCTGGGAAAGGAGAGATGAAGAACAGTCTTCATTAACTGATTTTGTTCATCAAATGTTGTTGTTATATTGTGGCCTTTTTTGCATTAATCTCGTTTTACCAATAATCTTATGACCGTACTTTTAAATAAAGATCTTTGCTTGTAGACCAATGACTTAGAGCAATGTTTCCCCTAAAACTTTTGATTGTAGTTTACAGTATTAGTTATTAATGGGGTTAAAAACAAATGTTTTTATGGTTTTTGTTTGTAATAGACCAAACTTCATACAACATTGCACCTCTTCATCTATCCAATTTAATATTTCAAACTGATTGGTCCACAAAAAAGTGGAGAAAAACATCCACATCTTCCTATCGACTGCTGTTAATCGAACAATGAGTAATGGTTGTCAGATCGCTTTAATAGCTCAAGCTGCACTTCTGCAGCTGCATCACAATAAAAGCTTATCAATGTTATACTAGTGGAAGTTTTGATGTGAAGAACTCCTTTAAAATTAGCTTTGTAGCAGTGGACTAGAGCTCTGGTCAAACAAATGACTACAAATCAGAAAACACCAAGACTCCTCTGTGTGAGACTGAAGTAAGAGCAGAAATAAAGTAGTAGTAGAGGTCATGTTGCCTGATTGTTGTTGGAGATCGGTTGGTGTTTGGCCAAAATTAGTGGGTAGCCTGCCCACTAAGACATAAACAGGGGCTGTGCCCTTTTCTGAAGTGGCCAATGACACACACAGCAGGTATCAGTGGTTAGTGGTTATATTTTAATCAACTATTTAGACTAGATTATAATCAATAAACTTTACTGGTGATTTTTTTTTTAATTTGATGTGGCTATTGTGTCCATTGTTTGGTTTGCATTTAAAGCAGCTTTATTTTTTCAATCAAAGCAGATTTTGCATTTGAAAGCCTACAAAACACAATTAAACTTAATGTGAGAAGGAAGGATGAAGCTCTTAGTGGAGACCTTCTTAGCAGGTTTTTGTCTGAAAATTGAGAAGCATCAAATGACTGATATTCAAGTGCATGCAGTTTTATTCATTGTCAGAGAGGCTGTGAAACTCCCTGTGATGTGGAAGCTGTGGTCGCACGAAGACGTCAACAAGTTCAGAAGACAACACACCTACCTAAAACACTTTCCCGCTCACTGTACCTGGACATTGACTGTAAAAGGCTTACTGTATTAACCAGGTAATTTGGGAAAACAGTAAAATATTTGTTTACAATGCTTTTTGATAGCATGTAAACTTAGTCACTGGAGTTTACAAGTCAGCATTTAACATTTGTCTTGTTTAGGGGAATTTCCTGCTCATTTGACATCTCATTTCACAGACTAAAATTGAAAATTGACAGGAAGATTGCTAAGAGATACTTTACATGTTTGGGAAAGGTAGGGGTAAAACTTCGTCATTTCTAAGACTCTAAAGGCTCAGCTGCAGTGCAGTGCAGTTTTTTTTTTCTTTTTTTTGTAAATTTTTACGAATCTTACCTGTCAAAGTGTCTCTTCATGGGTTAAAGTAAACCAAACCAGTGTTGTTAGAATTTCCAAATCAGGCAAGGAAATAGCAGTTTAATTGTATTTCCCCACTTCAACTGTCAGCTTGTTTGCTTTTTCTTTTTTTTTTATTATGTAGGTGGAATTAAAGTCTCATGTTCTTAGCACATAAACTTTTTCATATGTTTCCAGCTCTTCCTTCCATCCATTCAAAACTCAGCTGCTGCTGCTAACAAGCTACCCTCTCAATCCCCCTTTCCTCCTTGTGTCTCCCAAATAATACCAGGTCGATCCTCCAAGATCAAGGGAATGGCATGTGTGTGAGCAAGTCCCTAAGATCTTGCCACTTCCTTGTTTCCCATTGTATTGTGGTGTTGATAGGGGGGTTGTTCAGCCAGCCCCTAGTCCCTTGGTAAACAATGGCAGCAACACAGGCTGAGGCCTCCCTAATCCCCCCTTCATACAGACCCAGGGGCTGGGATGAGCAGCACTGGGGCCTCCCTGCCTCTGACTGCCTACGATAAGGACCCTGCCGTTTGGATTTAAGAGGCCTAAAAGAAAAGCAGCTTTCACTAAAAGGCAGCAAAAGCTGGGGTCGGATGGAAACCTTGCATCGCCTAATGTTGTTTTAAGGACTGTTTTAAATCAAGACAAGAAGTTTAAAGTAACATCCGAGTAAAAAAGTTTTTAAAAAGCTACCAATGTTGGAGTTTCCATTGTGTAAGAGAGCTATGGGATGGAGGAACTGGCATAGTCTTAGCTTGCCATTGTTGCAATGTATGTAAGTGCGAGATTATGGTTGTATAAAGTCTAAGATTATTGAGTGAAATGAGGTTGACGATAGGGCAGCAAATCTCCCTTATTGCTCTTTGGCAAACATACAAAATTCTTGTTCTTCCTTCCTCATTCATATCACATATAAGTTTTTTCTATTATTATTTTGTATTTATAATATATTAATAACAAGATATTAGACCCCACAAGGTATTTAAACCTTGAAAATACTTTGCAGGAGAATGAAAAAATAGGTTTGCCCAAGGTTGATGCTTGAACATTATACATTATACAAAGTTAGTAAATCTGAGAGAAATAAAATATTTTTATATTTTGTAAAAGCAGGGTTCAGTGGTTTTCTGACCTGATGAGATCAGGATTAGGGCTGCGACTGGGGATTCCCATTGTCAGTTTATCAAAATTTTAGTCTATTAACTTGTCTTGATTGACGAATCAATTAGTGGACAAACTGTTTTAGTGCTAATCTGGAGTAAAAAGCCAGTAAGGCCTCTAATGTCTACATTTAACCAGCATCATTTGTTAACGAAGAAAGACATGAAAAACCAGGGAGAAGTCATTATATCTCTAGTAGAGACATCCTAAATCAGGGCTTTCTCATGCAGCGAGGAACATCACGGATGTACATTTAATTATTAAATATCTGTGTGTGTGGACTTGTTTGTCACTGGTTTGCATGTTCAGTCAGTCTCAGGTAGACTGGGTCCCCCGCTGCTTTGAAGAGGGACAGAAAAAATGAGCAGAAGATCAAAATAAATTTGGTCGTAGACAGATAAATACACCATAAAAAGAGGGTTTAAAGAGGGAGGGCTAGAGAGGTAAAGAGAGCATTATAGAGGGAGGAGGAAGGGAAAGATTAAAATACAAATGACCATAAGAGCTTCCTCCTCGCCCTGCCAGCTTTGAAGTAGCGGGCTGTGAAGCCACCTAAAGAGAAACTGTTCAGAAGACTATTTCAAGAGCCGGAAATGTTTTTAAAGAATATCAGAAGAGGAAAAAACCCCTTTGGATGGCCCCAAGGTGTTTATACCTGTAATTATTCATCCACTTATTTCTTTCCGGCACATAGGGAAGGTGGGAAATGGTAGAGCAGTAAAAGACAGGTGTTGGCTAAGGAAGTGTGGGTTTGTTTGATTGATATTATTAACTCTGTTTTTCTCTCTTTATACATTCAGACACGTCAATGCAGACAGAATCTTATGTGTTGACTCTTTGTTTACAGAAACTATCTCTGAGCAGAACATCAACTTAATTGTGATACCATGCTGCCGTTAGTATGACAAAAAATAGGAAGAAGTCAAGTAAGTTCGTTATCTCGTGTGGTCTTGTAAGTGCTTATGTTTCTCTAAAGTAAGACCACATTTCCATCTGCCTTTCACTTTTGCTGCCATCAGCCACTGAAAGGAAAAGTGATAGCTTCGGGTTAATTGTAGTGGCCATCTTGCATTTTCATGCTTTTAAGTAATCTCCCACTGTGCTGTAAAGCAACATGATGGACTAATTGTGACCTGGTGGTATGGAGTATGCAGGTAGGACGAAATTCAGTTTTATAATCACTCAACCATTAGGTAATTTATCAAGCAAACATGCCACACATTCCCAGATCCCAGCCTCTCAAACGTGAGGATTTGCCACTTTACAGCAACGACAGGAGTTGATTGAAAAGGAAACATCCTCCAACATGTTTTGAGCTTGAGCAGTGCGGTAGCATCTGCTCCAGAGAGTTTTTATGTGTTCACTTCTTCAGTTCACTGGTCCTCTCTCTTGACACTGTAAGGTGTGTATACAGTTCATTTTCTGCTTGGATTTGAGGGGGAAGCATAGAGGGGTCAAGTGACGAACTGAGAATTGCATTTGAGTCACCTTTCGTTTTATGTCTGCTCATAGTTTGAGAGAGTGCTGGAGGGGCAGTGAAAGGTAGAGATGTGACGCAAAAAGTTTAACTGTTGCATATCTTTTCCACCGTGAAATGAGTCCTCCAACACTAAGCACTTTCAGTTAAATTGAGATACAGTGGTCACATTTAAGCTAGACAGGTTTTGTGTAGTGAACCTTTCAAGAGAAAGGAAGCGAGAGATAAAAACAGACACGGAAGAAGGCGACAGGGCAAGTTTCGAGAAGGAACTCTTTGTTTGGGCCCAATTATTTGCTTGTGAGGTCTTCAGGGGGTGTGTGTTCGTGTGTGTGTGAGTTGTGGGATTTTGCACCCAGGTGAGTCATTGGTCAGTGGAGCGAAACCATGGAGTTTCCCCTGTGTTGTTGTTTACAGAGTGAGCTGTCCAGGCCTCCCAGATGTGTGTTCTCAGCTTGTAGTTAATCAATGGCAGCATTGTCTCTCACACACACCAGTAGATATCAAAGTAGTCACATGTACTTACTCATTGATGCTGCACACCTAGTTAGTTGGAAGTTTACTGATCATTTTAAAAAATATGAGAACAACAACAAAGTCTGCGTAACTTATAACACAATTAAACCACTCTGAGACCTTGAGGTTCTGGATTGGAACCTGTTCCTGATTTAAAAAGCTCACGAAGTGTGGTTAAGCTTTACAAAAGACGGCAGTGATAGCGCAAAATTTAATTACGCGCAAAGATTATTTCATGCAAGTTTGTCAGAATGTGACCAAGCATTTCCTGCAGCATGATATTAGACCCCAGTATTCTTGGCCATAGTTATAATGCCCTGTAATCAACTAATGCTAGTATATCCAGTTCAAGTAAAAAGAATTCTAAACTGAAAAATATTCAACTAGTGCCCGGCAATATAAAGAGTATGGGTGTAGAGGATGCACATCGAAAAAAAAAACAACAACTTTCAAGTGCTCGATTATAAAGCAAAGTGATGGCAGACAAGATGTGATTTAACAGAGCAACGTTTTGATCTAACGGAGACCTTCGTCAGGCATTGTCAAGTTAAATTACATTTATTAGGAACTGTCGGTATACTGTGCAGATCTTTTGTCTGTCTTCTGCCTTTAATATAGCATTACAAAATTACCAGAATTCCCTGAATCTGCTTAAAAAGGAAGTTTCTGCTTTCATCACATTTTGGTCTCTGTACTTAATAAAATTATATGACAAGAATTTGAGTAAAATCAGTAATATCTAACTGAGACCCAACCTGCTGTAAGTAATTAATAGGGGCTACCTCATGTGTAGCCTACTCTTTCACTGTTTTCACATTGGATGTTCAGCAGTTTGCCGGAATGATCGTTGGTGCTACTTTGTTCAGCTGGTGACTGTGAAAAAAGACTTGTGAACACAGACCCATGTCACAAAGTTTCTAGGTTAGTGGGCCACACTCTCAACCTGTAAACATGTTGAAACCCTCCTCCCTCCCGTGTCCCTGGTCAGTGAGGAGTTCCAAAGTACACTGTTGAATAAATCTCTGCCTTTCAGCCTGCATGTAGCATATGACATTGGCTTTTGTTATTCAAAAGTGTGTACATATGTTCAAATAAACAATTAAAAAGCCTTAGGGAAACTAAATATAGAAGTATTTACTAACATAGAAAAAAAAAAACAGGGTTCCAGTACCGCATTGACGTACATTGGTGATTTCTTCTTCTTTGAAGATTTAGCCGTAATAACACTTTTAAGACTAATGTGTGTACCTGCAGATGTGTTGATTTAACTTTTTTATCATGGGGAAAAAAATAGACATTCAGATAATATCAAGCATTTATAATCCCATGCATTGATAAATCTTTGATGAGCACGTGTCTGCATCCACTTTGACTAAATCCAAGCATCTGCATTTTCTTTATTACTCACAGCACACGGAATTTGCTTAAATAAAACGCAAAGTTTATATCTATTTAACCCAATTCTAAAGCTGTACCTGTCATTAGAAACCTGCAGCATTCAGGTTTGTCTTTTTAAGAAAAATTTTCCAGTTAGCATCGTCTTAAGTGTAAAAATATTCTATTTTTGATTGAAGCAAAACTAGGGAAGAGCGAGATAAAATATCAAATTTTAATTCAATGGGATATCTAATTCCTGATAGGTTTGCAGCAGTTTAGTGAGAAATGAAATGATATTCAGGTGATTATACTCTGTGAGTTTCTGTGTGATTGATAGAAGGTTTTTTTAAGAAATCACATGACCTGTGGGAATTAGTCTTGTTTCATTTCCGTTTCATTACTGTCAATAATCAGCCTGTTAAACAGTTTCAGATAGCAGTCACTACCTCTCTAGATCAGTAGAGGTTTACACTCCACATATAGCAACACATGCACACACACATAATCACCCTGTACTTTCCCAAAAAAAAAAAAAGGATACCAAATATGACCAGACCTTTTTTTAAAGAAATCACAAGAATAAGGCGCATTTAATTAACCAAGGCATTTAATTAACCAAGATTTAATTAACCAAGATTTTGCCTTGATGCCTTGATGGGCTGTATGACAGTAGCTGTATGAATTTGACATAAAGATTCGCAATGAAATGACTGCGCTAAGTCTAATCAATAAAAAGACCCTGGTCAAAGTCATCATGGAAACTCAAGGTCAGATTTAGCTTCATACGGGATGAAAAGTCGAGTGTGTAGGTTTGGTCACTGGGCCACATCTCTGCTTGTACATCCAGCAAACAAGCATGACTTGCAAAGCAGCACAGCAGAAAGTTAAGAAAAAGTTAAAACTTTGAGACACAGAGAAGCTCAAAATATCCAACAACAACGACAACAAAAAAAAAAATGGCAAACATAATTCTGAAAACCATAAATGCACTTTCACTTTATCTTGACACTTTAAACTACTACACATACTTCACTGCTAAAACAAGAAGAGCACATATGAGATTAGTAGGTATTAGTCAGTTACCTCCACTCATGTTGATTGTGACATTTTATAAGCCTGCAGTCTCAGCCATACATGGTGTGTTTGCCTTTGTGCCTCTACTGTTTGCAAACAGAGTCAGTGTGACACCCATATGTTATTGTAGATGACAATTTGCCATGTGATCTGTCGCTTTCATCTATCCCTGTTAGGAAATTTACAGCCTGTTTACACTCTCTTACTGAGAGATTGAGGTGTGTGTGTGTGTGTGTGTGTGTGTGTGTGTGTGTGTGTGTGTGTGTGTGTGTGTGTGTGTGTGTGCGTGCGTGTGCGTGTGTGTGTTTCTAGAGTGAATGTAACGAACTTCACATTTTATTTTGAGTGTGGATCTGGAATAGGATGGTCCATTGATTATTGTATGTGCCTGTCTGCATGTGTTGTTCAGCTGGTGGGTATTTCTTGTTCTTGATTCTTTATTATTACCATACCCACAGTAATTTCAAGATTAGATCTAGCAATGCATTTTTACTCATCTACTGACTGGCAATGCCTTCTCTTTAGAAACGTTGAAAGGAAACTTTAACTTTCTATCCTCTTTTCTTACTCACTTTGTGCTTCTTTTAATATCTGGGGATTCAAATGTGTTCTACTCTTGCTTGAACTGGGAGTCCCTCGGTGCAAGTACTGTGTAAGTACAACAGTAGAAACCCAACTGCACAAATACGGAAAAAGAGCCGGTGATCTCTAAGAATAAATCAGTTTTTCAGAAGGAGCAATGAGAGTGTTATGTTTATGCAGCAAATAATAATTGATTTATTGTTTAGTCCTTAAAATCTCATGAATGATTAAAAATTATGCCCCTTACAATTTCCCAAAGCCCAAGGTGACACATTGAAAATGCTTTTATTGTCTGACGAACATTCCAAAACCCAAAGATATATTTTTTTAATGTCAAAGAAGACTAAGAAAACCTGCAAATACTCATATTTCAGAAGCCATAACCAGTGAATTTTTGCATTTTTACTTAATGGCTGTATAATTAATTATCAGTTAATTGACTGATGGTTGCAGCTCTACAAATATTCCTAAAACCTTGCTTCCACTGTTACGTGCATGTATTGTAGTGAAAGTGAAGGATACAGTGGAGGTAGAAGCATTACATGTGTCTCTGGAACATTTGCAGCATGTTTATGTGTATTAACATTGATAAAAATCGATGAAAATGTTTGTTTTTATTTCAATAAAGATTCATCTGGATCTCCCTTTATGATTTTGCAAGTAGAAAATCAAAGTACCCAAAATCATGTCATAATGCTCTCGGTAGGGCTGGATGACATACTGAAGTTTTTGAATTAATAACATTGTTACCTACACAGTTTTCGACCGGTAAGCAGCTAGCTTGGCTCAGTTGAACAGTTACAAAATCTGCCTATAAACGCCTCTAAAGCTCACTGATTAACACATTACAACTTGTTTGTTTAATCGTCCAAAAACCGAAGCGTGAATACAACCATTCACTGCTTTACGGGGGGTTATGTGCCAGCCGTTTCTCCCTGTTTCCAGTGCTAAGCTAAGCTAACGGGCTGCTGTCGGTAGTCTTGTATTTAACAGATAGATGTGAGAACGGTATTGATCTTCTCGTCTAACTCTCCGCCAGAAGGTTAATAAGCGGATTTCCCAAAAGCTCGAACTATTCCTTTCATCCATACAAACGTATAAAAACTGGGCCACCCCCATGTGCTTAATTACATCATTACATTAATCATTTTTTGAGATGAATACTTTAACTTAATGTGCTACAGATTTTAGGTCATATCATCCAGCCTTACTGTGAACATAACTCTGGTATACTAATGGATCTTGTTGGTTGACTCTTTACTGTCTTATCTAACAGCCTTGTTAGTTAATGATCTGAGTGACATGGTAAATGACTGGACGGTGTACCTGAGCACTGACGCAAAAGCAGACAAAATTATTTGGTCGATTAATTTTAATCATCATGTGTTTTTCAGTGTGAATAAACATCTATATTTGGTGATCCTATGATGATCTTTTCCTCCTCCACTCACCTCGCCCTCCAAACCTCAGCCTCGGCGCCCGACCTTTATCATCATTCAATATGCACTTTATTAAAATAGTATTCATAAAAATAGTCGACTAAATGAAACTCAAACCCCATCCTCCTCCGCCCCTCTCCACCCCATGCCCGTGGCTCTGCCCAGACCAGCCGGAGCCTCCACAGCCGCATGAAGCAGCCCAGCACACATGGCTGTCATCTCAAACACACACGTGCACACACAGGAGCAGCCGTCTAATCCTCCCTCATATGATACTCATCTGCTGAGGGAAGGAAGCAGTAGCCTCCTTTATACGCTTTTCATATATATACACACACAACACATAAACATACAAACAAAAGTCGATCACACCACTAATACTGTGTTTACACACGAAATCACACACACATTTACTGCACAGAGAAACACACTTAAGTACAGTCCAATCCCCCCACACACTCATAGTGTAGTATGCACTGTACTGTACGTCTTTACTTCGTTCTTCCTCTCCATGCACCCTAACACACTAACATATATCATACACACACATAACACAGCAACAGTTTAACACAAAGTGTGCATTGTTTGACAACAAGGCCCTTCCAGACAGGGACAAGAAATAATGTTTTATTCTTCTTGTTTTCCTGGTGTAGTTAATTGATCCTTTAGATTTAACTGTTGAACTTGTACACATATTTAATGTTGCAAAACTGCTTCTTGTCAGTCATATTCTTTTTGTTTTTGTTTTTTTTTGTTTTTTAAAGCATACTAGATGTACAGTTTAGCCATCAGTTACTTAGGATGCCTATGATGATTTTAAAAACTATGACAAGATATTCAGTAGTCTGACATATCCAGATGGGTGACAAATTTAAGAAAAAAAAACAGAATAAATGAGTAGAGAAACAACAAATGCAGATGTTTTCACACAGGGTACAAGGGGGGTCACTGGATGGTGTGATGAGTGTGAAAATGATCTGAATCATATTCTATGGCCTTCGGAGTCACCAGATCTCAACCTAACTCATCACCTATGGGGGATTTTTGAGCAACTTGTTCACATTATCCATTGCCATCATCCAAACACTAAATGAGGAAATATCTTTTGAAGGCATCGTGTGTACCCCTCCAGTAGAGTTCAAGCTTATGTTGAAATAACATCTGCTACTGCCCACTAAAATACTTTACGTTGCCTTTTCCTTAAATTTGTAAATAATAATTTAATTAATAATTTAATAATTTATAAATAAAATATCCAGATGGGAACATGGTTGGGCAAGTTACTTGAAAAATGTAATTAATTATCATGTATTACTCATTGAAAAAGAAACTACATTACTTTTCTAGTTACTCATCAGGAAAAGAAATTGGTTACATTATTCATTACATTGCTCTCCGTTACTCAGTGCAGCTCCATCAAAAGTGCCGTTAAACAACTCAAGCCCACACGTCAAATATTGTGCTTTTAATATGTCTGAAGATAGAAAACAAGACACTGTAGTTTAGCAACAGTCTGCCCACCTTTTGGATGTATTTACTGACCATCCACAGCGACCATAGCCCTGCTGACTACTGTGTACGTGCAGCTATCCCAAAGTCCCGTTTTCCAGCTCTGAACAAACCCAGCTGATTCCTGAATGTTGGTTTACCAAAGAAATACAGGCAAAGCTGTCGTGCCTCACCAGCAGCTAAGAAGCCACATGTAAAACATGTAAATAAGACAACTTTGGTTTTACCAGGAGGCACATTTCTCCTCTCTTGGTAGAGGCTAACCCACCAGCACCTCAAAGCTTTGGACTAGTCTGTTCACTGAACAAATAGGGTAAAACCCTCCATCCAATTCCTGCTGAGACAGCAAACAAGCCAACACCCGCAAAATTTGAAGTAACAGAGTGTTTCTTGGATTAGTAACTGTAATGTAGCTACAGAATTTGAAATTGTAATCCCTTACTCTAGTCTTTACTGAAAAACATTATCACATTACTGTAACATGTTATTAAAGGTCCAGTAAACCCTTTGTGCTTACAACTTTTTTCCTACCTTCCAGGGGCCCATTGGTTTCAGTTCATCTCATTATACTATCAGAATCAACTCACAGAGTCGTAATGAAACACGTGTCTGTGCAGGTTTTTGTTGACATACCTACAGACATGAGTCTCGTAAAAACTTGTGATAATTTAGACAGTCGTATTGAGTGGTGTACGAAGGTTATTTCGTTGACTACCTAGTGGAGCACGGTTTTAGCTACACAATAGCATATAAATGCACCATTTCTCTACGTTGGACTCAGAAGTGCGCTCTCACTGGATGATCAGAGCTGGAAATTCCACATTCTAGTTAGTAAACAAACAGCCGTTAGCAAGGAATGACTCTGCAAAGTAGTGACACCCTCAGAAGAGAATGTCACGCAGTGAATATGATGCTGATGAGCTCTGACAAGAAGACAATTTCACTTTCTTTGGAACCACTGTTTTCTGACCTGTGACTACACTGCTGAGGTAGGGCTCACCATGGTTTCAGCGTTCTCTTGCCAAGTTCACAGCAAGTTGTGCATCCCACCTAGCCCGAATGTTTTGGTCACAAATGTGGTTTGCTTCATCGAGCAGAGTCTGTCCAATCAGACCTACTCGTAGGCGGGACATCTGTCCTGCTAACCGAACCGATGCGGAACAACACAGAAGGAATGTACGATATATCTCCACCATGGAAATGAGTTCCAGTTTAGAGGAAAGTTTACAAGCGAAGCCATGATTACCATGAGTTCTAAATGCGAACATGTGTTTTGCAAGGCAAAGCATTGAATTTTAAGGTGGCTATATTATCTGAACATTTCAAATCTGTCGTCTCATGATACATATTCAGTCTCATGGTATATATATCATCATATAATACAATGCTAGCTGGTGATATTGTTAATTCTAGTGGTACCTAAAAGTAAGACAAAATTTCCCATAAACTTTCTACGTGTTATCTCAAATGCCAATACCTAATCTGTTTCCGGTCATGGGTCTTTCCCCTGAATTTGTTTTTGCTACATGGGATCTCTGACTGCGCAAAGAGGACCAGCACCCTCTTCCTGCTTTGTGCTGCAAAAGAGATTTCCACAAGGTTTCGCAATCTCAAGCGTGTCAGTGACTGAGTCAGTAGTTTGAAGCAGTTTCACTGGGAATGTTAAAATGACCATGTTGTGCCATTCATAGACTGCGAGGAAAATGAGTCCCAGGTGAATGTTTAGCTGCATACTGCTAGAGGTGTGTGTGCGATATGATGTCTCCAGTCTGTGTAGGCTCATATGTTTTGGCACTGTGTCCATGTGTTAATGTCATTTTAGGCCAGAAAAGGGAGAGGGAGGAATTCCCTCTTCAACAGGTTTCCTCAAAAGGAGCTCGGCCATGCGTCAAATTGATTTCCTACCTTTGTTTCTCTCTGTTTTGTGGAGTATGGACAGAAACCCATCCCCACATTTTGTGGTCATGGGAACCTTTTCTGCAGGTCTACAGAGAAAAACCCTCAGGCTTTGAAGAGATGTAACACTCACAAAAACACAGGCAGACACGCAATGAAAGCATATTTTTTTCCCATTGGCCTTCGTTCTAGGATGGAGAGAGAAAACAAAGGCGTGGAGAAAATGTTGACCATGCTTCTGATAATTGCGTCAGGAGTTCAGAGTCAATGGAAGTGAGAGGGGAGGAGCAAGAGGTGGCCTTGAGGAAACAAGGAGGCGTAATGTTGTCTCGAAAGAGGAAGGGAGGGGTTAAATGAGGAGAACAAAAGGAAGCTGAAAGAAGAGTGGAATGCTTAAAGGAAGACAGAAAAAACAAGAACAAGATGCTTCAATGACAAATCCAAACACAAAGTTGTCGTCACTGACAGCCAGCACTTCTTATGTTTAGTTTCAGGAAGTAATGGAGCTCATGAAGCATTTTGAATATGTGTTTTGAGTGTGTGTGTGTGTGTGTGTGTGTGTGTGTGAGAAGGTGCTGTGGTAAATTGGTGTGTGTGAGCATTTTTCAGGGCCAAAGAAAAACTAGAGCAACTGTGATGTACGCTGCACTGTGGTTTGTGTGTGTGTGTTTGTGTGTGTGTGTGTGTATGTGTCTGCGTGTCTGTGTGTGTGGGCGTGCGTGCGTGCATGACAGTGTAAGTGTTGCACATTGTACAGGACACTGTATGCACACAGGGACAGATAAACTGTGAGCAGATGAGCAACTGTGATGTGCGCTACACTGTGGTTGGTGTGTGTATAAACATGTGAGTGTGTGGGCGTGCGTGACGGTGTAGGTGTTGCATATTGTACAGGACATGTATGTGGGAATCACTGTATGCACACAAGGACAGATGAAAGGAAAGAGGTGGGTGGGCAGGAAGTGAAGAACAAAAGAAACGCATCATCTGATTTATCAGATGGGTACAGATTGACTTGATTAGATGCAGGAAAAAGATGTTGGAGAAAGAGGAGAAAGTGGTTGCAAATGAGTCTGAGAGAAATTGAGAGAAGTAGAGAGATTGAGAGAACAATGAAGGAAGAGAAGATAACTGCAGCAGCGGAAGGGAGTTAGCAGTAAACAATGAGAAGCCGGTAACCGCGTTGTGCACCTGGTAAAACAAAACCACAGCCCCAGTTGAAACAGACTCTGACACCTTAAGAACACCTTTAACTGTTTCACCACTGCACTCAAGGAAAAGGGACACAAATCCAGGGGTAATTCGAATCTCGAAAGTCAGTTTTTACTTTCAAAAATAGGAAGTGAATTTGTTTGAAGAAACCAAAGTGGGCAGCGGAGTCGCCACAGCCAAAATGATTGAGACTGAATCATTTTCAGTTTGTTTGTCTTTGATAGTTTTTTTTTTCCCTGGCCTGAACTGAGTGACAGGATGCCTCTCTTATGTAGCTTCTGTATTCACAAAAATATTAAGCTTTTATTAAATATCAGACAGCAAACTGGGTCAACCACATGATGAAGAGAATTTTTCACTCAACGCTGCTGCACAAGACTCAGCAAAGACATTTCATCTTCTTGCCTCATTTTAAACATTACAGTTTTTTAAATCATATTTCCTCTAAATTCATTCTTCACATGCAGATAGTGGTAAATCTCCACAAATTTAAAAATAGGGCATATGTATGAAATTTATTCTTGTTATGGTGCAGATAAAAAACCTTCTGTTTTGGTACAGATACAGAAGTTGAGATTTCTGCCTCCAGTGGGTTCATAACATTGTTGAAGTCCCCTAATTTCAATTAAGAAGAAATATCAGTTAGTCATATTGATCAATCCCATGTGTTGGTTTCTGTGTAGAAGAAGAGTTATTTCTTACAGTTTAATGTCCCTCAGGGTTACTAGAAATTTGGGGAAAGTACAGTATGAAAAACAGCTTTTTGTAGAATTGAACAGCTGCATTATGCTAAACATCATTTGAATCAACAGTCAAAATCAAACAAAATCAAATCAATCAGTCAACTGAAAAATAAAGATCTATGCTACAAAAAGGTAAATAAACCTACTGTATGGCAGTGTTTGCATGTTACTATAAAGCTATCAGAACATCTCTGCAACCTTACTGGCAAAATTTTCAGTTCACGTTTATTGTGTTTGGCCAAATTAATTTTGATTCTGATTGTTGAAACCTCCAAAATTGAAAGAAAAGTTATTGATGATGAAAGAAACACAAAAAATTATGTATAAATTAAAAGTTATTGGTTTGGTCAAACTATGCTTCCAGGCGCCATTGATTAGGCTGTTTTTCTTTCATTCAGAGGGATTTGAAGATCTTTTCTGACAGACATTCAGTCAGACAGACAGACAGACTCCATCAGTGACGTTTTTACTGTCCCCTTGCTGACTCCCCCCTCCAGACAGAAGCAGATTTACAGCAGGCGCAGGCACAGTCAGCCTATTGTCAGGATCCCAGAGGAACCCCCCACCCCACTCCCTTCCCCTTCAGAGCGAGGCGACTGTCACTCCTCCTTGACTCTTTTTCTGTCTCGTAGTCTTTCTTTAGCCCTCCACCTCATCGCTCACTCTAATTTCTTTTCTGTTTTTCTTTAAAAGTGCGCCTGGGGTCTTAATACTGCCAGTTAAAGGCAACCATAACTCTGACACTGTCACAAACAGGCAGCACAGCATCCAGGCTCCAGTAGATCTCCCCACAGAGTCACATTTATCTCAGGCCAATAGAGGGAATACTGGTTTCAATTAAGCATCCATTAGCTGAACATCAAGTCAGTGGTATGCTGTTTTGATTAGAGGAAGCAAGGAAGAAGACTGTTGAATCAGTTTTTGCTTTTTTTTTCTCTTTCTTTTGTGAATTTCACCACAGGGAGAGAAAGTCCCCAAATGTCCCTGGAGACTCCCCGTGGCAACTTAGTTTGTTTAGAAGAATCTGATTCCAAGATGAGACATCCTCGTTCAAAAAAGAGAGCCCTACAACGACTAGGGATTATTAGCATGAAAAAAACTTTGAAAAATAATGAATAACAAATATGATTTATCGCTCCAAGTATGTTCAGACAAAACTGTGACATGTACAGGATTAATCTGCAGTTGAAAATTAAAACTGAATATTTTGTGTCAATATTACCTGCTATTTTAAAATACAGTTTTTACTGTATAATTTCTGTTCTGATTCTATTTCTGAAAAATAAAATAACAGAAAAGTATGTAAGTATGTGAGACTAAATAATAAAAACATAATAATAAATAATAAATATCAGACATGAGTATTTAAAAAACACTAATATTGATATTAATACTTTTAAAAAATAAAGATTATTTTATCAGCAGAGGTTTTAGGATTACTAAAAAAAATAAACCCAGGAACCAGTAAATGGTAATGTGCATCACTTTATTGACTTTCTTTTTACCTCATCTAATGGCTCTTGTTTTCCAGAGTGATCTGTAGCTTTTTGTGATAAATCTCTTCAAAGCCTTAAAAACAGGCCAAATGAATGTGAGATGCTGTTACATAAAACATAATCTGGATATTACAACCATTACTGTTGTTTTTTGCTTATGGCAAGAGAAAGTTCAGTAGCACTAAAGAGTCTATTTAAATGTTATTTGAAGCTCAGTGAGAAGAGCAAGACTTAAATTTTTTATTTGCTATACAAAAATGTGCTGAGGGTCTTCTCTGAAGTGCAGTTCTCTCTCTCTCTTTCTCTCTCTGTGTGTGTGTGTGTGTGTGTGTGTGTGTGTGTGTGTGTGTGTGTGTGCGCAAGTGCATCATGTCTTTGCGCGTGTGTGCCTGCGTTCGTTGTGTATAGTTAGGCGAGGTTAAGCCTGTTGTGGTTTACCATGGAAAATAAAGGCCTCGAGTCTTATTGTCACCTGAACAGCACACATACATACACAAACACTCATACACACTCTGCTCCTCCCTGTGTGCTGCTTTTGTGTTGCTGGTGGAAAATTTTAAAGGTTCACTTGCTAAACTGCATCTCCTTTTTTTCCTTTTGCTGCTTTAAATGAGGAGAAGTTACTGTCTGCAAAAGCATCAGACCTACAATGGAAAATAATTCATTTCACTAAGAGATAAGTAGAAAAGACACACTTGTAGAAAATGATGTGTTTTAGATGTCTGACGAGAGGTTAAAGTTCCAGCTTGAATCAACATTAATTAGCTTCAGCTAATTTGTCTTTTTTAAGTGGGAACATCAAGTCAAAGCACTACTGATAATTAATGGGAGACGATTTTTTCAAACCTGTAACAATGTTTGAGGATTTTGTCCTTAATTATTGAAATTTTAGTTTCAAGATAATGTCTTGCTTCTTGTGGATGCATCACTTGCTCTCAGACTATTCAGATCAACCAGGCAAAGAAGGTGGTGGAAACCCAAGATGTTCCAAATTAGCACATTCATTGCCTGTCGTCATGGAGAGACGACACATTTAAGGTTGCATTTCCCAGGTGTTAAAGTGTTGCATGAAAGAGTAGATAAGCAGTAGAGCAAAGCAGAAGTCTTGGAAATTCAAAAACCTCATTGCACAACATCAGATTATCTTATAACATGCTGGCAGTGGATGAGGTGCTTTGTTATGAACCATTCATGGAAAAATCATGGAGTTCGATCATTGAAGTAATGGGATGAAAGCCTGTTGGTGCTTTACAGCAGCATTACGTGCAGTAGCTAGAGGGAGGAAAGGATGGAAGGAGTCCAGGATGGGAGCAGTGATCTCTGGTTTGGCCTCAGTTGAGCTGCTTGGTTCTTTGGTTCCACACCATGTTTCTTTTGGACTGAGATTAAACGAGTGAGGGAGTGAGGGAGTGAGAGATAGGAAGAGACTTTAAGACTGAGAAACAAATAAATAGAGATAGAGGGACATCATGAGAGTAAAAAAGTTGCAATCAAAGCTTGTTTTATTGGTCATTTTGTACTTTAACTGGATTAATAATGTCCAAAAAATGTACTGTAGGATTGCTTGCTTAGTGCTACTTATCACCAGTTGACTCTAAAGAGTAGATTCTTGCTTCCTGCACTTTCCAACAATGTAGTTTGCCTCTAATGAAAACACCAGCCGACTATCTAACTTACCAAATAAAACCACTACCATATTTTTAATTAAGAAAACTCTGCACCTTCACTAATCATCTCAAATGGCACCAAGTTACGTCTCAATAGTTTGCAAAGACAATCTGATCTTGAAGTCCATTTAGCCATAGCTGTTCTGAACCTTTTGATCACATGACATGATCCTCACCTTTCAAATTTTCAGCCAACATGGATGAGAAGTTGTGAAAGAGCTCAGGGAAAACAATTCCATGACAGCTGGACAAACTTTGTCTGCTGATGAAGATCATGTGATATGATCAAAAGCTCCAGGACAGCTACTAAATCAACCTTGAGGTGAGAGTGTTTTGTCAACTGCTGTTTCCAAGGTCAAGAATGAACTCTGAAACTTGCTGTTATGGATTTTACAGCTGCATCGCAATTCTAGTGACATTTGCCACCAACACGAGTTTCACTTTGAGAAAATACTTTAATATTGTCTGAAAATGTTAATGAGAAACGGGAAACAAAGAGTTTTATTGCATAATATTCAGTATTTAGCAAATGTCATCAAATTTAAATGGTGCTATAACAATGTCTTTATTAACCAAATAGATGATCAACAGAAAATTAGCGAACAACAATTTTATCATTTATAAGTCGATTATCAATTAAACATTTCATACAGTGGTTGGCTAGATTTACAGCCTTTCTCAGTTTAAGACTAAATAAGCAAACTGATGATTTCCCCCTTGTCTCCAGGAGCTTGCAATCTTCAAATGTCCTCATTTTCTGATCATTTATTGACAAAACAATTAATTGAAAAAGTAACCAACTATTTGTTGCTACCCTAGAATGAAACAGCACAAAGTTGTACACGGAGAAATGTAATTTTGTTGGTGGAAAAAATTAGCAAAAAAGCCAAGGACCTCTAATATGGCTGCTGTTGGCTGGTTTAAATCACCTGAAAGCTCTCTGGTTCATAAATGATTAAATCATGTAAAAATGGAACATGTATCTTCACTTTCTCGTGCTGTGTGCTGTATGTTGTGCGGAGACTTTCGGCTCCATCATAGGGTGGTTGAAGCCTGGAGGCAAGGCAAGCCATTAGGGCTGCTGATGGTTAGCCTCTTGGCTCGGGTTGACTAGTACTGAGAGAGTAGAGGCCCGGGAACAATTATGGCTTAGTAGGAGTAACGGAGCTGAGCCAGGCAGCTGCTGGTTGTTTTCTGAATATGCAATGTGTGTGTGACTAAGTGTGCTTGTGTTTGTGTGTGTTCAGGGGGCGTCCAAAGGGAGCGGTGCTCTCACACACAGCCACATATTTACATTACAAATCACAACTAAACAATTCAGCCGACCACAGACGCAAACATCAGACGTTTTTATAGACTGGAGGGATGGATGAAAATGATGGAGGGATGTGCAGAAGAATGCAGGGATGAAGGCATGAAAACAAGAAGGGATGGAGTTATGGATGGATGAGTGACAAGAATAGAGTAGTAGGCTCTAAAAGGACCATTCAAAGTTTTTTGAGAAGCGCTTCTTTTTGTTGGAGGCAGCCATTGAAACTTACTTACACAGTCAGAAAACTAATAATTATTTTCAGTGACAATTAATCTGCTGATTATTTTTGTCTATTAGTCAATTAATCTTTTGTTCTATGAATTATCAAAAGATGGAGCAAAATGCCCATCACAATATTCCAGAGCCCAATTTAGTATCTTCAAATTGCTTATCTGTCCAACAGTCTATAACCACAGATATTCAATTTACAGTCATACAAGACTAAGAAAACTATAAAATTTGCTCATTTTAGAGGCTGTAACCACTGTAATTTTGCCATTTTTGTTTCAAAGATGACTAATCAGTTATCAAGATTGTTGCTGATTTAATTACTGTCCATCACTTAATCAACTAATCCTTTCAGCTGTACAATTTTATTCATCATTATTGGTCTTAAATGCAGTTTCAGTGTAGATTCCTCTGAAATGTCTGCACTGCATAAGCCCAAAATGATAGTGTAACTTGGATGTTCATTCTGATGGATTACATAAACAAGTTTCAGGAGTCAGCTAATTGATTTTTTAAACTTTACCGAAATGAGTGGAAACCAATGGCTGTCGGAAAAAAACATTCAAAAATGTATAACACAACATTTTGTGAAAATGGGCTAAAACATGCTGAAACAGTGGTATGGTCCTTTACAGTTAAAGACAATATGGAGATAGTGAGATACATAACAGTAAACCCTTTTCTAACAATCAACCTGTAACACTGAAAGCTTAATTATCCGAGTACAAAAAAGTTTTTGAACAGTCATAGTTCCCCTATGCAGAAAAAAAAAGTATTTTCCCATGTAGCATCATGGTTATGGATAGATTGGGCCGTATTTGTGGGACACTTCACTAAAGAGACATCATACGTACCAGTGAAATTTTGCGCGCTTCACCCCACAACTGCTGCTGCTTTTGTTCCCACCCCAGCTGTGGAGGAAGCTTTACAAAAATGTTACCAGGTCCTGAGATGGAAAATTGCAGGAGTGTCTGACACAGAAAACCGTCTACGGTCATGTTCCCACATGACGCCCACTGGGAAAATTGTCTGAGGATTTACACTTGAAGGTGCATACAGTGAACTCTAATATGAGGAGCACAAGAAGAAGAAAAGAGTGAAGGACTGAGCAGATGACAAAAGCTGACTTTAAAACAGAGGTCCCTTAGTAGAGCCAGTCACTTTATTTTGGGGTGATAATTACACACTGTGGGCTGGTTACCATGTTATTAGTACAGATGATCGATAGCAGAATATCAACCCCCTCTGTTAGCCAACCGAGCAGCTTGGAAGGCGCGCCGTGAACCACAGGCCTGCCATACTCTCTAGGGGATCCTCATCCACACACACATGCAGACCAAAAACACACTCGGACACATGAAGAGGCACGCACACTGAATTTTGTTCCAGATCACTGATGCACACATTCCTAAATAGACGAAAGGAAATAAATGGGTACACATATACTCACATATAACATGTGTATACAGTATAAACACATAAATACATGGACATACATGCACACACACGCACCATATGACAGAGAGAACACTTTACCCCATAGATGGTGTGTGGTGACAGGCGGCCTCACTGCTGCACAGTGAGGCCCCCTGGGCCTGTGCATGCAGCTCTGTGGTGGAACACACCAGCGCTGGCCCTTGCAATGTTTTGGACAAGCTCCACATGTGGTCAGCTGGATGGTAGCGCCCTTGCTTCACTCTCCCAAAGTACACAGATGACTCCAGTGGAGTTGTGCCATGTTGAAATCCTCAACACAGTTTATTGCCCCAAACTGAGAGCATAGTCTTTTCTCTTTCTCTTCACAGTCTTCTTTCTGTTTACATTAGATTTAAACAGACTAATACTATAAGGTGTAATTTCTTTATTCCTGCACTTTTAAAATATACATTTGGCTTCTAATGAACACAACAACCTATACTTTCCTGGGAACAGCATGACACTAATCATAGAGCTGAAACACTTCTGTAGAGGCTTTGCTCTTCTATCACAAATCTTACAGTAGTGTCTGCCATCATCATGGAGATCCACTGACTTAATATCTTAAGAAATCAACAGTTAATTAATATGATTAACAACACTATTAACAATGCTGGAACAAATTTGTGTTGTGTTCAATCTATGAAAATGTGCAGACAATCATGTTGCTTTGATTCGATTTTGGGGATTTTACACTGGTGCAACACTGGTATCAGGTCATAACATTTGGGAACTTCTCAGATATAACATCATATTTAGACATCCAGACAGTTAAATGATGCAAGTATAGTTTTGAGACATCACTAAATAGGGAGTAGTAGAAAATAGAGATCACAGATAGTGATGAACTCACAAATACATGACACGGTTTGCTTAAGTAAAAGGTCAGGATGATGGAAAATATATGGTGAAACTGCTTTTAATGGCATTTAAAATGAGTCTAAAGTCAATTTTTTCACTTCTGGGCCACAGAAAATGTAAGTATTTTCCAGACTTTTTAGCCTGCAGTCACACAAAAAAGTGATGTCAACTCCTGGCCTTAAATTATAATAGATTAACTGTGCCAAATGCCGTACTTTGACCTCATTAGTTGATTTTTGCATTATCACAGTGGCAGATGGTATGACTGTTCAAAACATTTCCAAAGTTACTCAGTCATCTCTCGACCCATCCAGAGGTCTCAGAACACCCCAGGTTAAGACAGACTGTCCTAAAGCACAAAACTGATTCTGCATGGTTAAACCTGGTGGGGAGTGCATCTCCTCTCTCCTCTTTGAGTTCCTGGAGATAAAAGCAGCTGGTGCAACATCAAATCAATAGGCCCATCAATGGGAACATATCCTGAAGATTAAAGAGACCCTCACTCAGAGACAGAGAGGGAAGGTAGGCTGCTAATATAGTACAAGACCTAGTCAATGGAAAGGGATTTAATTGATGAGTAGAAGGGAGATTGATGAAAAGATGAGGGCTGACGATGTTGTAATGGGGTGGTGTGGTTGTATGTGGAGGTTTCATTTGTAATCAGTTAACACTATTTTCTTTTTACTCAGCCATTAGTCTAAATATTTATCAGCTCTAACATCGCAATTATTTATCCACCTTTTAAAACAGGTATTCAGTACTACATTTATCTGAGCATCTGTACATTAATGTTTATATCCTCTCCTCTGTCTTCCTAAATCTCAGTCGCTACCGCTTTCTTTTGTAGTTTTTGGTTTTCACTCCCTCCACATGAGGTGGCCTCCCTGCTTTCATTGTCTTATTTTATCTGCTTTTCAAATTCACAGTGTTTGATCCATTAAAAGGCTTCAAGCACATGTCTGCTCAACATTACCACCTCTCCAATGATAAGGAGACACTAAGGACGTGAGTCTGTGAATACTTGCCACGGACTATTTGTATATAGTGTGTATATATTATTCAGAAGATTCAGATTCACACCTACCTGGAACTGTTCTTTCACTAACATTTATGGTTACAACTTTGCTTTTCTTAAGTTTGGTTACTTCTTGTGTTAGCTGACAGTCTGAAAGAAGATGAATATTGGTCTGTGCCAATAACCTTATTCTTGCCTTCAGGAAACAAAACCAAAAGTACAATCCGCTTACCAGCCTCAGCTCTGACATTGATTAGTTATCCTTGGTTGGTTCTTCCCGACTCCTACCAGAACAGACAAGAACCTTCTGTCCAAAAGTGAAAACCGATGAAGCACTGTGTGAATCCCTTCAGCACAACTTGTCACAACCACGGGCATACATAGCAACCCCTCTCCTCCTCCCCTCATAAAAACCCAATCTAAATGAGAGCAGTATGTTGGGGGGGAATATAGTTAGGGAATGTACAAGGCATTCAAAAATATTCTGTCACAGCGAGGAGACCACAGGACGAGGCCTGCGCTGAGCTGTTCTGTGTGGTTGTGGGCCAGGGTTTGTACACTCTCTATCTGAAGCCACATCAGAGCCCTGAGCCCTGAGCCCTGTGTAATGTGATCTGGATGGGCAGAAGAGGGTTCCCCCTTGGATTCAGAACAACCGCCTCTGAGGTGCAGTGCAGGGACGGTCGGTCAATGATGTAAGGCAGCACTTGGTAACAAACAATTATGGCTGTGGGTACGGTGACTTTTCAACGGACTGTTCTATGCCACCATGATGGTGATCGCGGCGTGTTACTGTTTTTTTCTGTATCTAATTCTTGATTCTGTTTTCTTTGCTTTCTTTCTTAATCTTACCTATCTTTTGTTCTTTCTTGTTCGTCTTCGATGTGATTAGCTTTTTTCCCCCAATGAGCACATGATGGACGGTGCTGTTTAGATTTAACCTCAAAATCAGCCTCAAAACCTTTCCAAAATATTTTTACAGCACATTAAAACTTAACTTTGATTTTTGTTTTGATCTGTTCAATGTCAAAAGGTTTCCCCAGTTGTATCCTGGTGGCATGAATGTGTTCATGCTGCCACGGGTGGCCTTGGTACAATTCAAACTCCCAACCTTGACAACATTCCTGAAGCCCCTCAACAAGCTCTCTTGGGATTCGGTTCTTCTCCGTTTTTGTTGCTGTCTTGTTTTGTCCATCTTTCCTCTTCTTCCTTAATCTGTCTCTCCATCCCCTTTTCTCCCATTTTTAGCTCTTTATTTCCCATGCAGTCACTCTCTTCTTCTCTTTCTATCTCTTTCTTCCTCTCTTTTTTTATTCATCCTCTCCTCCATCTCCCTCCGTACTCTCCATCCCATTTCATCTCTCTCTCGATCCTCTTGCGTTCCCTCTGCTTACTCAAAGTCTTGAACAAACAAACAAGCAGCGGGTGGCTCGCGTCTCCTATCTATAATTCAAGCCAGTCAAACTACAGCGAGGATGTTTGCCAAACACATGAAGTGCATCTCAGCATTGTACAGAGAGAGAAAAAAGGGAATATGTTTCACCATCATGGCTTGGACTCAATTCACAGAGATTATCCCAGCATTGAACTGAGAGATTAAAATTATGTTTATGGCATTTCTGCTTTGTTTTGATTGAAAACACACTAGGGTAAGGCAGGGATGATAGAGTAGGGAGGATATTATGTGATCAAATTTGTGAGCACACGTAAAAAGCCACTGTGCTTTGAGGGTGAAATGCACTAAAACCCTCAATTTTAACAGGTTTTCTCATAAATAACGAGACCGGCTTCTTTAAAACTTGTATTAAATCACCATAAAATGTTCAGTCAGTACATAGTTACCATCTGTCAGTGCTTTACAGTCATTGAGAGGCAAACCTGCAGGAACTAAATCAAATGTTTAAGAATATACCTTTTATAAAAGGAGGGGTTTTTTTACTTCAGGGCTTCTGTATCTTGCTCAAGGACAATGGTGCAGCTGCATAACAGTAACTGACTGCAGGCGTTATCCATCACACAGAAAAGCATCATATTCCCCCTGAGACAAAGCCAAACCACTTGTGGTAAAAACAACTTATAACGATAAATGAGAGTTGAGAGGAAAACCAAAGCTGTATTTCCAGGTGTTTGGACAAAGCTCCAGAGTATAGTTTTCAAGTCCATCTGAGGTTCTCTGGCTGAAACCGTTCACTTCTGGTGAAAGGAGTCCTGTAACTTTCAGGGTTTTTTTTAAGGCTTTCAAACATGATTGTGCACACTCTAAAAATAAAGAAAGCGTGTGTCCTTTAAAATTCTTTGGGTTTAACTGTGAAATCAGTTTATTTTGGTTGAGTAAATGCATAACATTCATGGACACAGTGTTGCGATCACAGTAGCACCTGTGTGGACAGGTTGCCATGTTCATGATGATCGTGTGGTGTGTCACGGTTTGCATATGTAACTTCTTGCCTTTTGATCCAGTCACCTATGATTAGACTACGTGTGATTTTTATGGCTTGAGGTTGGAAGCTTGGCTATAATGCAACTATAAAATCCTCTGGTGAGACAAATGGACATCTCATGGATGTAACTGCTTATGCAAAATGACCAGTGTAGCAGACAAATGCAGCAACCAACAATTGTTTTTATTATTGATTAATCGGTCGATTATTTCATTTTATACTTTGGTCTACCATCCATTAGGAAAAAAATGCATTTGAACGACATTGAAAAAAAATTGTAGAGCTGAAGGAAACGTTATCAGATGTCTTTTTCTTTGTTCAACCACTAGTCCAAAAGCTGAATATAATCAATTTATGAGATGAGTAAAAGCTGCCAATTCTCCCATTTGAGAAGCCTGAACAGTAAAGTGCGCCGTTTTCACTTGAAAAATGACTGAAATGATTAATCGATTATCAAAATAGTTGCAGATTAATTTTCTGTTGATCCACTTATTGAGTACTCGAGTAATGGTTGCAGCTCTATAGTAAACTGGGGGGGGGGGGGGGCAGTTTTAAAGGGTTAGTTCAAAAAAAAAAAAAAAAAGTTGTATTTTGCCGCTTACTCCAACTACTGACAAATAAAACCTTGTCATCCAAAACTGAAACTATTTGTATGGATTATGGAAGTGGGAGTGAAAAAGGTTTTTTCGTAATTTATGGGTGAACTAACCCTTTAATTACAGAAATCTACACCCCTGCTGCTTTTTACATTGTTTTGTGTTCTGTCCGCACAGATGAAATAAGTGGAGCAACAGATCTTAGATCGAGAGCCAGGACTTTTTGCGGCCTGCAGTCGAAGCTGCGTTATGGTTGCCATGGTTACGGCATGCCCGCTCTGCATCCTCACTGCTGCACGGCATGTAGCGAGGGGACCAGCCCAGCAGGTGGGCTGAGAGAGGTAGAGGGAAGAGAGGTACAGTGGAAAGAGAGAGAAAGAGAGAGCAGGGGCTGCTGGGAGGTGGGGCACATCGCACATCCAGAGGAATCGCTCCAGCCGCTGGGGTAAAAGGAATTAATCAGACAGAATAAATTACAACATGAAAGGAGAGAGAAGGAGACAGAGCACCTCTCCCTCTACTCTTCCATCCATCCATCCATCTATCTATCGTTCTCTCTGTCCTTTCCACTACTCATTTACTTCCACATAGATCCAACCATCTCTTCTTCTGTGCTGGTCTTGTAATTGTGTCACTTTTGTTCGTGAGTCTAGAGCTGAAATGATCAGTTGATCAACAGAAAATAATCAGCAACCATTTTGATAATCACTTCATCTCTACATTTCACCGACTGAAGTTTTCGTTCTGGTTTCAAACGTCATTATTTGCTGTTTTTTTTTCTAGGGTTAGGACTGGTGGACATTTTACACAGTTTTCCTTTTTACTTTTATTTTATAGACTGCAAGATTAATGAGAAACGAATCAGCAGATTAATCAAGAATGAAAATAATTGTCAGACGCAACCCTACTTCAGTCTTTATGTCCCTTCTTCGATCGCGTCTCTACATCTCCTATTTGTAGTGGTCCCTTCCTTGCTTCTTGGTGTCCAACTGGCACACTTGCAGCCGTGCCAGTTGGACACCAAGAAGCAACATTTGACTCAGAGATAGATTAATAAATCAATTGTACATATTAAAGTGATCAACACATCAAGGACGCTAATCTCTGTTCAGCATAGACCTTGAATTTCTGAAACCTTTCACTGATTTAGGAAAATACTATTGCGTTTTCTATTTTTACCTGCTTTTTCAGTATAAAAATTATTTTTTAGGGATAAACTTATATTTTCTGCCATAAAAGAACATCCTGAAGGACTGTTGCAGAGTTTTACAGAAAGACCCAATTTTGTAAAGAATAAATGAAAAATAGATGACATGCAATGTCAAAGCAATTTTAAAAAACTGAATTTAAACCAGAAAATTTTTGGTCTTCAGCCAGTTAGAAGCCTGCTAGGGTCGTCGCTTTGGGCCTTTTCTGCTCACCCCCTAAAATCAAGAACAGCTTCAGCATGCATCAACACTTCTGAGGAGAATTTTAAAGTGTTTTGTGTCAGCTATCGTTCCGGACACAGTTAATGAGTGCTGATAAATAACCGGTTCTCGTGTGTGTTTGTTGTAACAACCATGATTTTTGGTGAAAGATGGTTCTTTAAACGGTCCTGAGTTGGACTGCTTGATCTCTCCAAAGATGACGAAAGGAACGAGCTGATTGGGCAGCGCAGCGGGCCTTGGGGTTCTGGTTTGAACCTGATCTCATCTGATGACTGGCGTCTTCCAGACAGTGTGTATGTCTGTTGGCTTGCGTGTTTTTTCTGGGCTAGTTTTAGTTTGAGTTCCCCTCAAATTGTCCTGTGGTGTCGGTCAAATAAAGAAAGTTGTAGATTGAGTCATGTCAGTTTCATGTTTAATTTCTAAAAATGGTTAAGATGGTTTGACATGTATGAATATAGGCACCTATATTTGCTTGCTCTTTATCCTTTGCCTCTTCAAGTGGCGTCCTTCAGAGACGCTGCAACAACTTATCTATTTGTTGATCGAAAGAAAAGGACTCGGCAGCTATTTTAATAATTGAATAATCATGATAGTAATTTTTCATGCAAAAATGCCAAACATTTTCTGGTTCCAGCTTCTCTGATGTGTGGACTTAATGCCTTCCTTTGTGATATAAACTGAACATCACTGGGTTTTGGACTAAAATAACAGAACAAGTTATCTAAATAGATCACCTCCTGCTGTGCGAAAATTTCAGCGGGCATTTTTCACTATCTCCTGACATGTTGTAGATAAATCAATTAATTGAGAAAATAATCAGCAGATTAATAGATGAAGGAAACAATCATCAGTTGCAGCCGTAGTATTTATTTTACTTAGAATCTATCAGCAGTAAAGAGCAGCCTCAGCTGTGTCACTGACACATGTGAAGCAGGATAATCTAATGAAGATGGTTTTTACAGCCCTTTGATGTCACAACTGTCAACTGCTGCCTTCATGGGTGTAAATGTTGAGTAAGGAATAGAGAGTGGCTTTTTCTCTTAGTCTCTTAGCACGGCTGTATGACACACAGAGTGATAGTTCAACGCTCTGGATAAAGTTTACAGATCAGCTCTTTTAAGTACCCTTGAAAATGGCACGGAAATTGAGTAATCTGATGACCTGTTTCCGTGTCAGGACTTTCAAGTTTTTCTTCATTGTATTTACCAATTTAACAATTAGTATTTTTCGTGTTTCTTAAGAAGTGATGCAACATGGAAAGAATCAGAAATTTGAGAGAAGAGTTACAGTGCTTGCAGTTTGTCAGTGTTTTTAGTTGGTTTGGTTGTTGGTTTGTTTTAAAAGTTAAAAGTGATGTAAATTATTCACCTAAATGCAAATTTGTGCAAAATTCATTTCAGTTTTCAAAAAGCCGATTGCCTTTAATATTTCTTACAGCACCATATACCTTATCGGTGTGTGTAAATTAGAAAAAAGAAAAAAAAAAGCTGTACCCAAAAAATATTCCTATTTGAATTCAGGGATGTTAAGGCCATTCATCACACTCTGCCCTCAGGTATTTCTTTTGCATGGCCTTCCATGCTCCCATAACACACAAACACACAGGGATGAGATTATTTTGATACAAACATCAAAGCAGCAGATCAGACAGAAAGCACCGTGCATGTGAGGTGAACCGGTGACCCAGAGGGCAGAAAGCATGTAAGCTGATTGAGCTGTCTGCTTCTCCTAAACTTGACTCAACAACAGTTGGCCTACATGTAGAGTCAGTCATGTATGACCACACTGTCAACGCCCCGATTGCCACAAACACACACACACACACACAAAACACTTTAGATTTCTTTGCACTGATAGAACTACACATATGCAGGGTAAAGTGCAACAAAACTGCAAATGTAAAATATTAACATTGACAGGCATATTTAAACTACAATTTTGAAAGGTGTTCAGATAGCAAATAGTATATGTAGCTTTTTATTTGAAGCGTTTCATGTTTATTAAGATATATAAACATTTATAGTTATGAATTTAGATATGAAGATGAAGATGTAAACATCTTAGCTGTATTTTGGGGGCATGATTTCAGCGTGCAGGGACCTGGTCTTTGAGTTGTTGTTGCTTTGTTGCCAGTGAACCTTAGACCGTTGTGATGAGCAAACACCACACTGAATTTTGGAAATGTAACAAAGAAAAAGCATAATGTTTTCCCAGTTTTAATTTCTCAGTCCTTTTTATAAATTAATAGATCAATCATTATACCTTTGAAAAGTCCACAAAATTATGAAAAATGCCCAACACAAGCGCCCAAAATTGTTGTCTTGAAATTTCTTGGGTTTTTTTTCCTACGAATAGTCCAAAACCCAAAGATATTCGATATAAATTATATAAAACATAAAAAAGCTGAATCAAACAAACATTTGTCTTTTTTCCTTGATAAAATGATTAATCCCAGCTTGATATCGTAGGGTTCCTTGCAAATTTGATTCACTGTATGTACAATAGCCGTGCATTTCAATGCAGTTGGTAGATGTATCTTTGTGGCCATTTGGTTTTTATTTCCAAATAATATGGTTCAGATAAAGGGGTTGAGAGTTGTGGGATTTATTTATTTTACGGTCTGTTACTGATCAGATGATTGGCTCTCATCACGTCAACCCTTAAACTTTCTCAAAACCCAAAGGGAAGAAAAAAGAACAAAAAGCAGGTGCTTTAACTATGACCCGTGTGATTGACTTTTTAGTGACATTTGGTGTCCATATTTGTGTAATAAATAGATAGTGGGTCACAGGAAACTCGTCACTGCAGGGGTTTTTTTTTAGTGTGTGGCGGCATTTCCCATTTGGGCACATGGTCTGCTCTTGAGGCTTAGCTGGTGAGTGAAAGCTCTCCTCAGCAGCCGTAGAGGAAAGGTTTCACAATGAGTAAGCGATAGACACACTCAGTCATCTCAGCAGGGGACGGGACCACATAACCTGTAAATGGGATCGCAATCACATTGGGGATCTTTGAGAAGGAAAAAAAACCAAAGCTCTGAGGCCTGGTGTTTCCTTCCTTCACACAGTAAAGTAGGTAGGAGGAGATTCACCAAAAGGTCACTTTTATTTATTTTTTTCCCTCATGATCATTGGGTGAAACTTTCATCCCAAACCACAGCCACCAGATAAATCAGGTCAGATAAACACAGTTCTGGGAGTTTGACATTTCACACTGAAAACAGTTCCTGCCGGCTTGTCTGGGAATAACTGCGCACACAAACGCCTTTTCTGCCATGGCGAGCCCTTGGCGCCTTTTCGACAATGCAGTTATCAAGCCACTAGATTTTTTGCCTTCTGCTAAGCAGCTCCCACAAGACAGACAAATATGGATGTGGCCTGAGGTAGTAGTTGCATCTATTGTTTGAATAAACCAAGCCCTGGAGGAAGTGTGTCTCAAAGAGGATTTATGTCGTCTGTGGTCGCCTCATTTCCTCTCGACTCCCTGTGTCAATATTTTTGTTGCAGATGATTGCCCAAATGTCACAAACAAGTTGTCAATTGTGCAACGTCTGATAGAAATAAACAAGTACACCATTAATTAGCTCTCTTTAAGACCAATCAGTAGAGGTCTTTTCTGCATAGTGAAGCTGTCTAGAAGAGAAAATTGCCTGCTTGTCTGTCTCCATCCACTCATTCAGAGAGTGATAACTCATTTCTAAATGCCATTTCACTGGTTGGATTAGATTTTGCACATATATCCATGACCCTGGAGCCAGAGGTAGCAGAGTAGAGTTTTGTCTCTCATAAAGAGCTAGGAGGGTGTCTCACCACATTGAGCCTGAGCTGTGTAGGATTAAGTGTGAAAAAGGAATCCACTTCTATTACAACTACTACTGCTACATCTTTTGCTACTGCTGCAACTCTGCTAGTAGTATTGGTAAATGGAACAATTAAAGATAGTATTCTCATATGAATAAAAAAAAACAACCTGTGCAGGAGAGATGGGAAACTGAAGGATTGTACAAAGATCTGATTTAAAGAAACTACATCAATCCAACAAGTCCATCCAACCTGAATGACCATATAGGTGGTTTGTCCCTACCCTCTCATATGACCCATAGCAGCGTCTCCTGAAATAGCGCCCCTATGGTGGCAGGTGTACAAGACCTTTGTAGTAATGGTTACAATAATAAACATGCGGTTAAGCTTGTTGAACGATCACTGTTTAGTTAGGTATAGGGACAAAAACAACTTGGTTAGGTTTAGGAATAGAACGTGGTTTGGGTTAAAATAAGTGCTCGTTTAAGGTTAGAGCAGCTTCATAGTCAATGTTACAATAATAAACACAAACAGGAAATGAAAGTTCTGTGTTTTTCTGACTCTGTCACTCTTTAAACTATGTCACCTGACTTCCTCCTTTGCTCCCGCCATAATTACTACTGCCATCAGAAGTCACCTAACAATAAAACGTTACCATGGGTCCTAATAAGCTGCTTGCGCAGACCTATGGGCTTGTTTTTTACAGGAGGACAGTCTCCATTACTCATAATTCAGAAAAAATGGAGAAGTAATTACAGGTGAAAAGTGAATAAATACAAAAAGGATAATAATAATAATAATAATACCTCTACTGCTACCATCCCTTATAAATCTGACACTATGTAAACATAATTACAAATAGTAGTGGCAAAAATGAAGTTTGTAAAATGTGTTAATTGTTTGAACTTTTTTTGTAAATTTTAATTTATATAAAGATCTAAAACATTTAGATTACGTTCCAGAGCCTTTTGTAACTGCCAGGAACAAAATTCTGATGGGAAAATGCTGAATCCACTCTTAATGTATTTATTATTAACCTAAAAGTGGTAAAATATAAGTATAAAATATAAAAAAAAAAAAATTGGATTCTGCTTGTAAAATATCTCTAAAGTGGATATGATTTTATTCCCCACCAGAATACTGAGTAAGTGACTTTGGTGTCCTCACTCGTGAAACTAATAGAAGTAGCCAGAGAAATTTAAAAAAGTGTAAAGTGTAAATAATGAAAACATTAGTTGTGAGCGGAGATCAGATTTGTATGCATCATTCCTCTCTTGATCCAAATTAATATGGATTTCCTTATCAAAGCTTAAAAGTACCCAAGAAAGCATAAATCTTTGCTTTTGCCGTTACATCCTTCTGGACCTTACAAATACACCATTCACATTTGGTATCAGGTTTCTGTCCTGATAGAAAAAAAAACATGACGCTGAGCAAAAACTTGAATCATCATTCTCTGTGCACATTACATTTCAGTACAGTATGCATAGTAATACATACACGCACAAAGTGTTTCTCTCGGTTGGTTACAAGCAGTGGTTACTGATTCATCATGGCCATGGCCCAGATGTTCCAGTGGTGTGTGGCAGCAGTGGACAACTGTGTGTGTTTGTGTGCGTGTGTTTGTGTGCGTATTTGTATGCACACCACTGGGCATGTCTTTGCATACATGCATTCATGCAGGCATATGAAAATGTTTGTGTGTGTGTGTGTGTGTGTGTGTGTGTGTGTGTGTGTGTGTGTGTGTGTGTGTGTGTGTGTGTGTGTGTGTGTGTGTGTGTGTGCGTGCGTGTGTTTGTAATTGGGGAGTGGGCGTGCTTGGTGGGGGGTGGGGTGTTTGGCCCTTTTTTAAACATAGCTGCGTTGTTATGGTTGCCTGGGCTTTGATGTTGCCCAAACCTCCAACTAAGAGGCTCTCATTTTGGGCTCCTGACTCTGGAGAAGGCAATGACTTCCAGATTGGGAGACCTACTCACCACTCAAGACTGACTGCTGTGGTGGGACGGGCTGTGGGGGGTCATGACGGCCAAAACAGGTCAGCCTGGTAGCACTGGGGGCAATGGAGAGGGTGCAGCAGTTTTGGATGTACTGAGCACAAGTGTAGATGTACAAAGCAAGAGGTTCCCACAAGAGATCTGGGTTTACGTGTGATGTTATTGTTCAGACTACTGAAACAGTTGTTTAAAGTTAGGAGAAGATACTGGTTTTTTTTTTTTTATTGAAAATGGTAATGTGCCATGCCTCATGCTTTAAGTCAACTTTTCATAAACTTAGCCAAGTGCTTTGAGTTGTCTAGACATAAACATAAAAACTTTTCCATATGAACATTTCGAATTGGCAGTGAATAGTATGCAGATACTTTTCCTGTGTATGTCAGTTTTAAGAAAAAAACACAACCCAGGCAGCATTACATTTCTTACAAGGCAAATTTCCTAATGCAGTTTAGTTGTTTATGAAGATAATTTTTACAACAAAGGGTTATCTCTACAACTTCTGCTGATGTTTAAAAATATTGTAACAGTAGAAATTATTAGGATTCTCTGAGATACATTGTGTTTATTAAATTGAAAATTAAAGGGGCAGCAGCAGAGGAGATATTTTAAAAAATCATAACAATAGTCCCGTTGAGGAATTACAGTATGAAACTAGTTCAATTTTAATGTATGCTCAAGTGAATGTGCTGAAATATTTGACAATAATTGAGAGTAAAATCATTATTTATGAAATGTGGTTCATATCAATGGCATAATGCAGTTTTGACAAGGGCAAAATAGCAGACATTTTTTTTGTCAAGGGATAAAAGCGTGACATTAAAGGTCATAGGACTTACTTAGATTGTTGAATTAAATGTTCTGTATTTTCTGCATAGATTTTTCAAATGTATACTGTATTTTTGTGGCGTCTCCAAACTAAACTGAAGAGGTTTCCTTGGAAATCGTCAAATGACATCCCGTATAACCTTTTCCTCTCAACAAAGGCAGAAACATTTTTCTTTTCAGAATCGTATTAATGTTTTCTTAGTCATACAGGGCAGTTTCAAAATTGGTTTACCCAAATGTGAAGTAGTTCAGGTATTTCACACAGCCCTTCCCTTTCTATACATTAAACTCCTTCTGGAAGTCGATAAAGTCAGACTAGGTTGAATCTAATGCCAATCTAATCTAATATCATTCTGATCTAGGCTAAGAGTTTCCATGGGATGAGAGGCTCTGAGATTCTTAAGACTTTTTTTGTGATGAGTTGCCACGTCATATTCCCCTCTTACTCACATGCGAGCTTTCTCTTTCTGCATTTCTTTATCTTTGTTTCTGCCACTCTCTCTTTTTGCAGTTTTCTCTCCGCATGCAGGTGTAGGGAATTTTGCCGCGCTTTTAGACTCAGACGTTCTTTCCCCCCCTATTCACCCACAATCCCAACACTCGTATATGATGTATATATATATGTGTGCGTGCTTGGTTATTCAACACTCTAGAGGCTGACTCTGCCCTCTGACCTCTCAGAGGAAGCAACATTTTATTTAGAGCAATGTATTTGTGTTTTTAAAGGACACTGAAGGGTTTGCAAAAAAGAAAATCCACTTCCAACTACCTTGACATTTGATATGCACCACTTTGACAAAGAAAATAACATTTAACAATTGTAGCTTTCATGGTCTCTTTGAATTTAGTGCTCAAAAATAGCAGACAGTAGAAATGGCACTTAGAGCACCATATGAAGAATGTCAATAACCTTACATTTAAACAACACAAAACAAGCGACAGTTTCTTCCTCCAAACTGATCAAAGCACAAGTCTTAGATTGGCCTATGAATTTACAATGTTTCCCAAGTTGATCCACAGTTAAAGCAATCAATCCCTAAAGGAGCCACCAGTTTCTTATTGTTCAGATGGCAAATTTGTCGTAATAGTTGATTCACAGATCCGGTTTGATTCACAAACTAAAAAATGATTTATAAATTGTTGTTTTCATTTGTCTTTGAAGGACGGTTTATTAAGTGCAGTTTTGATTCATTTGATGACTAAACGTGACGCAGTCTTGCTCAGATCTCTTTGTGAAAAAGCTCTTTCTTGCAAAGCGGTTTGATTGCAGCTACTTGAAAGGATTGCAGAGAGCCAAGGTGAGTGCACCATTAATTCCTAGCGACTGTCTGTAATTTTTTTTTTTTTTTTCTGCCATAGCAGGGCAAGGACAACTATGAAAGAAAGAGAGTGAATGAGTGTTTTAATGTGCCATCTCCGTGAAATGTGAGATTAAAGACATTAGACTCAAAAGCACTTTGGGAGGGGGAGGGCTGGACAAAAGAGAGGATGCTTTAATTTCCGCTTCAAATATGAAGAGACGGATCTACATAGTGTGTCATCTGAAAACTAAAGAATACATTAAAGGTGTTTTATCAGCCTAAGGTCCTCTAAATGATGGTGTGTGTTCGTGTGCACTCATGAGCATGCAACTGCGTTTCTTTGCATGCATGTGTATGTGAAATGCAGACTTACAAGTGTGTGTGTGTCAGGGTCAAGGTGGAGGGCATCATTACAAACAAGTGATGTCTGGGATCCCATTAACTCTTTTATTCAGCAGCAGATTTCTTTTCAAATAGAGTGGAGATAAAAGGCAGCAACAATATGCTGATAAATGAAAGGCCTTTCAAGTGAATTGAGACTACAGAGAGACTGAGGGCTACATTTACGATTTCTGACGCACTTAAAAAGGTGTTGATATCTAATTGGAATTTTTAAAGTAATCGCATCTTTGAAGTAATTATATCTTTGATGAAATCAACAAACAGGAGATTTATTATTCAACGCTGCTGCAGTAGGCATTTGACAGTGGGCATCTTCATGTGTATGGCTGCTTGCATGATTATTGTATGTACAGTGATATACAGTTTACTGTGACTCTCTAAATGTAGCCAGTATATGAAAGTGTCGAACAATTACCAAAATGCAACATCATTTTCAAAAATTATAATATTTTTTTTTTATTATTAAAGACATTGTGTAACTTTAGTGAAAGGTGCCTTGTGGAGTTTTTACATTCAGTGTTTGACTATAAAATGCACTGTGTGTATCCTTGAGATCTGACAAACATGATTAATTTTTTTCTTCCTAAATCATTTGCAAAGCTGATTTTTAAAGAGATATATATATTAAATTATACATCGTTTACATCTTCTTGTTTACTGCCTTTGTTGGCGCATTGTTTGTTTGTGCATTATCGCCACCAACTGTTGATCACCGGAATGGCTTGGTTTTCAGGATGTCTAACAAGTCACAGCAATAACTTGAGAGTATTTCATGAATTGTGCCAAATTCACTCCAGAGTGGCACTAAAGGAAAACACAGGGGGATGATACACTGGCTGATCAATGCTAGTCATCCAAAGCAGAATTTACATAACAAGATGCTGTGCTCATATTGACTTCCTCAGCAGATAACTCGATAATCGACAAACATTTTGAAGAGAATTTAGAAACATTATTACAGTCCAATACAACACCGCTGAAAATGACACCCTCCAAAGTAACCGTAAAGTTGTCTGTGAAGGCCAGCACACACACATTTAAACACCACCAGCTACATCAAGATGTGTGTTGATGCACCAAGATATGCCTCTTATTTTTCAGCATCAATGCATGTATGGCGATGCTGCTTTTCGTGTGTCTGCATTGTGTACAGTATGTGTTCTACGGGCATCGATGACGCCATGCTTCGCAACAGGGCCACCATGTGCGTGTGCTGCCCTTCAGAGTGGCGTTCAACCTTGCCACAGTAATATCTCTGGTAAATCCAGATTTTCAGAGCGACGCAACGGTAACTACAGACGTGGCAGAAGCAGGATTATAACAATGTAGAGAGAAAGGAATTTGTGGAATTTTCTCTGCCCATTTTCACACCGGTGATTACCTGGCCAATCAGTGCAGAAAGTAGGTGTGGATGCCTTATTTTTCGTTTCAGAAACTTACAAAAATAGAGTGACACAGATCCTCCGTCTGAACATCTGAAAAGACATTTTAACCCCATTTCGACTGTCCTAACAACACTTCTGAAAGAGCACGTATTGGCCTTGAGTCACAACCAGTGTTTCCTATTGGCAGATGGGCCTTCATGCATGTTATTTTCCTATTAAAAATAAATAAATCAAGGTTGAATCGGTCACATTTAAAAACCCTATATTTACTTTTGATTTGTACTATGAAGTTATTCCCTGACGATTTATGTCAGTCTGCAAGGGTGGGTAACTCTACTCCAGCAAATTAAAGGGTGAGAGAACACTTTTCCCTCATCTGTGTGTGTGTGTGTGTGTGTGTGTGTGTGTGTGTGTGTGTGTGTGTGTGTGTGTGTGTGTGTGTGTGTGTGTGTGTGTGTGTGTGTTTGCATCCATATGTGCAGAATATGTCAAGAAGCAGAATAGGTGTGTGTACATGTGTATGTACATGCAGTGATTGAAGGATGTGTTAAGCAAGTGTGCTTTGTGTGTAATATTTCACACTTGTGTATATTCTGTATGTGTGTATGTGTGTAGTATTCACATCTGCTCTTTTGTGGATGTCTTATCAAATACTGATGTTTTTGCAGCTACATTCTTTTTTTGAAAAACATTTGAAAACTAATTTGGGTATTTGTTGACTCTCGTTGCAGCCATAAATATTCTTTGCTTTAACTATGGGTGTGACTCTGATGCTTTCAAGGCTCAGCCAAATTTTAATGTCATGTAACCTCATTACACATGAATTCTGATGGCGCTCACTGCTGGTGAGTGCCCAGTTTTGGGATTTTCCCAGAAAAATGTCATTGGTACTGCTGAAAATTGCATCATTTCCTTTCCCCGGGACACAGCTACGTGACTTTTATGTTAACAGATACTAAGGAAAAATCTTTGATTGTGTTGTTTATCAGCAGCGAAACGTTGTCTGCAAGTTGAAATCCTCTGAAGGCAAAAGAGTCATTAAGGGGCAAACAAAAGGGAAACTTCTGGCATAAAACCAAAGGGAGGAGTACATGTATCTTTAGAGTCAGGAGTCTTAAAGGAGCACAGGTAGAAAAGTGGCAGTTTGGCTTGTTGGTCATTTTAGGTATTAAGTGATGAGAATAAAAGTCATCCATGTTTTCCCAGTATGCTGTTTTACAGTACAATCAGCCCGGTCTCTCAAAGAGGGAAAAGTGAGAACTTGAAGTAAAATAGATATCATTTTAGATTAAATTCTGGCAATTTGTACCTTTTTTTCTTTTTTTAATTGGTAAAATTAACCTGAAATACAACTTACACCACAGTCACATTAAGCCATGTATTCAAATAAAAGGCAGCAATCTAATTGCTGCACAGTCACATTACATAGGAACAACACTGGAATTAGTTGTGCATCATTTTAAACAAATTTCCCTGACATATTGTTCTGTCGGTGGAAATTTGAGATGTTCAATTTGAATAAATGTTTTCTCTCTCAGATGGAACAATTCTCACACTGCATCCATGTCATAGTCTTGGTTGCCAAATCACAAGTTTCAGACTTTTAAATACCCTCCAACATCAACATCCAAATCTAATTTTTGTGAAAGTGCCAATCCATCCCACTTGGTGTTAAATAATACATTTGTGCCTAAAAAAGCAAAAGACATAGATTCCTCAGGTTAGTCAAAATCAGTATTCAAGATAATTAAAATTATATTTGAATGGATACTTTTCTGTTTGGACCATTAAAGTGTGCTTTTTTTGGTAAACCTCGTAAGACTAATTCTTAAATCTTTCTTTTTTCATACAACCATCCTCAATTGGATAGTGAAGTGAACACTTTCGGGTAGTAAAGAAGGAACTCTTTCCCATTGTTAACTTTCATCCCAAATACATGAACACAGGATTAGCCACAAGATGTGAGTTTGTGATGATGATGATGATGATGATGATGATGATGAAGAATTAGGGGGGTAACTGTTTTTATAGGTAATGATCTGTTGACACTGGGATGATTTTGTTGCCTTTGTTGCCTCATCCCTTAACATGGCCATTGGATAATCCTGTCATATTCTTGGTATACGCTTAAAACCACAAGGCTTCTCTTCCATCTCGGATTCTGCTTCTTCGGGTTATTATGAATGCAGACCACCTCATCTAAACCTCACCACCTCCTTCCCTGCACCTCCACTCCCACCCTCACCGTTTGTATGTGTGTGTGTGTCTTTGGCCATTGAGAGAGAGTTTAAGATGTTGATGGATAGGAAAGGAGCAGTTGAAAGTGTGTGTGTGTATGTGCGTGTGTTAATGTGAAGTGTAGTGTGAGGAATTTCTGCCTTTAAGTGATAAGGTATTCACTTTGTAACTCAGCAGGATGCCCGGCAAGTAGCACCATATCTGCCCCTCTGTAGTGCTGATATTACACATTTCGCACACACACACTCATGCAAATTGACCAACAAACACACACGCACACACAGGTTTGTCCATCTCTCTGTACAAAATTAATAAATGACGATTAAATAACACTTTTATTGGAAATATTCATATACATAAAAATCAGAATCTCAGAATCTTTTGAAGACTTAATACAGTGTGCAGACGCACACTTGCACACACACTGTCGTTCGAACGCACAAATGTATCCATCCATACACATCCACCCACTCACAAATACACATTCACACTCGCACAGAAAGATGCATATTTATACGTACCTCCCACAGAAACAATTACAGTGCCCAGTCCACTCTATCACACACACACACACACACACACACACACACACACACACACACACACACACACACACACACACACACACACACACACACACACAGCCTGTTTCAAACATATGCAGTGTAACTCTGTCCAAGACTGCCTGGTTAGCTGCCTCCAACTTTGCAAACCGCTGTGACATATCGTATGTCGGCCAGCATACTGTGAGCATTAGCAATAACTAGATTTCACGTAAGTTATTGAAAGCCATTCGTAAACAGACACATGAAAGCAAACAAGCCCGCACGCAGCCTCACTTGATCATCAAAGGCTTATCGATCAAATGGTCCTCCTCCTCCTCCTTCTCCTGCTCCCTTCTCCACTGAAAACCAAAGGGAGCAAAAGTACAGCCCATCTGTTTGTTCCAACCATGTTTAAAATGTCCAACTTTCTTTATTTTATATCTCTCGTTATTGTATGTGTGTGTATGTTCCGTTGGACTTTTATATCAGTGAGCAAATGCAAATGGCCCCACAAGTGAAGACAAAGGCAGAAAATAGCCTGACATTGGCTTCTGAGTGTGTTTGTATAATCCTTCATCTTGAAACCTCATCGATTTAATTAAGAGAGGAAGAGAGAGAATTGAGATTTTCTACTAAATGCTTTCATGTTCATCTCTGACTGAATGGTTGTAACATCTTCTTAAAGCAAATGAACGAAAGGAAAACATGCATTATTGTCATGTTCTTTGATCATGTACAGCGGTCTTTGCTAAATGACTGACTCTGCCCTTGAAATCTTGAAATATGGTGCCAAACATCCTTAGTAACTGCAATAATACAGTTTTATTCTTACGTTTTCCTTTCCTGAATTTGTGATTCTTCGTGATTCTGAAAAAAAATAACTATAAATTATTCTAATAAATCTTGCATTCTGAATAGTCTCTTTACTAATTAATCAGCCAAAATTCTAAAATATTGAAGTTTATTTAATTCAGGTATTGTAATCAGTCCTGCATCCTGGAATATCTCTCATTTTCATAATTGTACCCATTATTTGAGTTACCTATAACAATTAGCACAACACTTAAATCACTGAGAAATGGGTCCCTCTGAAAGTGAACATTAAAATTATCGCCCAAACAGACTGTTGTAAACTTTAAATCTTCAAGAGGTGCCTCCAGTCTGAAATATGAACCACCATTTTGATTGTATTTGCTGCACTTGGAGGTTTACACAGCAGTACGTGAGCGTAATGAATGGGTGTAAAACAAAAAAAACAAAAAAAAGGAACATGCAGTGAAACCCACTGCATGTGTTTATGTGTTTACCTAAACATGAGTGTTTATGGTAACATGGTTGAACTTGCAACACCATATCTCATGAATTCAGTGAGTGTGAAGAATGTAGAGAATTGTACAAAATAATTATTACCAAAATTAATTTTGTGTCGTTTTGTCATGTTAACAGTCCAACAAAGTTTCAGTGGTGCAGCAGTCTCACGGGATGCACCCCCTGACGTCCCTCCTGCCCTACAGCAACGACCACTTCAGCCCGAGTCCTCCACACCTGCCCACAGACATGAGCCAGAAGACAGGTAAGAACACACACACACACCCGCACACACACACAAAAGACAGAGGTCTGTGTACCTACAGTACATGCCTGTACTGTAGGTACAGAACATTCTTGTTGAAAAACTGAATTACACACACACATATACACGCACGAATAAACACAGACATACCCTACACAGCTGCTGCGTTGTTGCTGAAATGCGTCCACATACACACTGCGATCTGTCTGTTCTGTCAACGCAGCACTTGTCACACAGATGCAACACAAACACACACGTGTTGCCTCATTTTACCAGACAAGTAGTAGAGATGTAATATAACAAGTGCAATATATTCATGTTCTTGTTTTCTCTCTCTTTCTATTTCGTATCCTCTCTCTCTTGCACACACATGCAGTATTTGTTGATCTCTCCTCCCCTCCCCTCACACATGGACACACACACACACACACATTCAGGCACGCACACTGTGTGAAGTGGCAGCACTGACTCTGTCAGCCTGTGGCAGTCCCACGGCTGCTCTGAAGTCGCCTGCTCCTCTGAAGGGACCACCAGCCATACACACACACACACACACACAAACAAACACACACAGACACACACCTAACAAAGATGGAAACAATTAGGGTGACAATCGTACAAGCCAGCGCAGCAGCACACACAAGGTTCTCCTTGGCAAGCACTGTACATACAAACACACACAGTTCTCTGTTTGGAAGTCACAAACAAACACACCCCGACATTCAAACACTAGGATTTTTGAGGCGGGGCTTAAAGGGCGACGGTGTCCATCTGTCCGTCTCACACTTTGCTCCAGTGCAAGTTATCTCAGCTACTGGCCGCCTATTGTTGTATTTGTTGAATGTATTCACGATCCCCAGAGGATGATTCCCCATAAGTTTGGCGACCTCATCATGTTTTGACTCGCATCACAAGCCAAAATCATTGTCACTGGCAAATAGAAATTTCAAAATAGAAGAGGCAGATCGTAATGGAATTTTCTGAATACATTCAGCTGACTAACCAGACGTGTATTAAGAGAGATGGATATGTTGTAGCAGCTTCAGCCTCGCTGACAATTTATTTAGTGATCAACCCTCTATCTTTCACAAGCTGCTGTGGGTCAGAAGGTAGAGCAGGTTAATGGTCCGGTTGGTCGTGTCCACATGTTGAAGTGTCCTTTAGCAAGGCAGTGAACCAGATAACCGGGCCATTGCCTTGCATGGTGGCTCCACAGCCACTGATATGTGAAAATGTTAAAAGGTAAATGAGAAGCAAATTGGTTGGTACTGAACTGTTATGTGACTGCAGTTCATTTACCATTTACTGCTACAAGTGTAAAACTATTGAAAAGACACATCAAAGGGCAGACAAGGTCAATCATTCACTTCATATTGTGGATTTTAAAACCACAAAGATTTAATATTACAAAAGTTTACCAAAATCTAATAATATGTCCTGTTTATTTGTTGGTTGTGTGACATCATCTCAGTGTAGTCTTTGGTACGGACCAGTGGGTTCAGGAAAAGAGACACTAATGTACATGTGTTGTGGGCTGCACATGGAGGAAGCAAACCAGGAGGACTTTAATTGGGATGAATGGGAACCATCTTGAAACACCATCTCCAGTTGTATTTTTACATCCATGAGACTAAACCCTTTCGGAGCTCACTCCACGAGCTTTGCCATGAAATTTATAGAGCACAATCATGCTCCTATGAGGGTAAACCCCATTAATGTTAAAGTAACCGTCGCCTTTTCTCTAGCACCTCATATCTAATGTTGAGGCTCTACTATCGCACCTAGGCCGATGCCGTGACCCACATTGGGTCAGCGCCCGTCGGTGGACCCTCTGCCATACCTCTCCTCTCAACCAGGGTTGGACACAGGTTCTACACTTTCTGGCTTTGATGAACTGACATTTCTCTCAGGAATAGAAATGAATTCAGTGATACGAACGTCTACATGTCACTAAACCAAAGAGAGAGAGCAATAGAGAAGGAACATGTTGACTATTCAAGGACATGTTGACTATTCAAGGTAATTCTGTGGTTTATTAGTAAATGTATGTAGTGTCTGACACTGCCGACTGGAGTATCTGATACAGTAAGAGCCAGAGTTCCATATGAATGGGCCCAGCACACGTTATGCTCACTTCTTTTAAGAAAGGGGTACAAGAAACCCTAACTCATTTGTTTGCTGCTTTACCACCCAACATTTTCATGTTATTCTGTGTTATGAACAGTGCGGTTTTAGGGACCAGTTGTGTTTATTGATTTACATACCATCATGCTAAGCAACACATGCATTTCAAAATGCTTATTAGATTTTGAATCAAAAGTCGCTCCTCAGGAATTACAACAGATTGCAAATAGATGTACACTAGATATAGAATACAACAGAACACAACAAAAGGTGCTGACAACAAAAAGAAAAAAGATAAGATAAATCAGAATGCAGACAGAGGTCAGCAGCATATAGTAACTCCGTAGTGTGAGAGAACTCACAGCTATCTTCTGAGTTTGAATGAGATAATCAAAGGATATTTGACAGTAGTGATAATGACAAAAGTAAGAAAGTACTTAAATACAGAAAAAGGAGAAAATGGGGGTAGAAACAAGTTGAGAGCAAAATAATAGTGTGAAGAAAAACAGAAACAGGAGATGAACAGAAGTCTTTTCTCAGATTTGATTAGATATTCCAGTCGGACCTCAGGCCATCTCCTGACTGCTCCGTCTGGAAATCCCCCTTTACCTGCAGACACGCTCTCCTACTCTGGTCTAGACACTTTGTGTGTGTGTGTGTGTGTGTGTGTGTGTGTGTGTGTGTGTGTGTGTGTGTGTGTGTGTGTGTGTGTGTGTGTGTGTGTGTGTGTGTGTGTGTGTGTGTCCATGATGATGCTAACAAAGTGACTCAGCCCTTAATGACAGACTGAGCCACCTGCTTCTAACCCCTTACACACACTAACAAACCCATTGCAAACAGCTGGCTGTTTCACATAACCTTTCTCACACCATCTCACCTGAATTCTGACTACTTTTCCACTGAGACAGACACACACACACACACACACACACACACACAAACTTATACACACACAACCTACCTCATTCCTCATATCATTCGTCAGCTCGTCACAGGTAGGGGTTACCTCATCAGTGATGTCATTTTTTGGCTCAAACTGATTTCCCGCATCACTGTTCTCAACACAATGTGGATCAATATGGTTTTGTACCTGTTGACAGAAATTCAGAGTATTAAAGTAGAGGTGAAGTAAGGAGAGCTGATCTAAGAACTGGGTCAGTAGTAGAACTTAACTTAGGTGAAAAACCAGCAATAGTATTTTATTTAAAGATTTAGTCACATTGTTGTACAACTTGAAAAGTTAATGTTTTGGCTCATTTTTTGTTACGTCAAAAAATCCAGCCAAAAAAGTTCAAATGCAATTTTCAATGAAAATATGTAGCTTTTTCTAGAAATAGTCACCATGTTTTAGCAAGTTTAGATCTCCAGTTGCCAACCTTTTTGGCTTGTGAGCCCTTAAAACACAGCAATGTCTGTGTTGTGACCAGTTGCATGTGTCTACCAGTTTTGACCAGTTCAACCAAAGAGTGATTTTCCTTGCTATTTTCTATATTTTATTTAATTTCTTAGTTATGAGGAATTGAAATCATTTATGAACAGTACAGTGCCCAGCAGGGACTAAGAAGAGGGAAGGGCCAAATATTCAGCTGTACTCAACAGCTGACACATCAGGAACGCAGGTGTGACATTTAATGTAACTTGGCAAACACGCTTCTATTTCATCTTTCTAATGAAAACGTTTGGTGCTGCTTTGGCGAAATCCCTTTCATCTCCAATCACTCAACAACAAAATGCTGAAATCTACCTGCGTTTTGTCTTCACCTTTGTTCAGCCAATCTTATTTACTATAGGTGCATCTTTACATAACTCTCCATCTTGATTCAGGCTTTGGTATCATCCATCAAAAATGTTTTTCTGTGTGGAAACAGCAGACGGTCCCTTGATCTTGATTTTTTTACCTACCTAAACACACCGTACCTTTAACATGTAATTATTCCATCATCACATTCGTAGTCCAGAAAAATAACCCCAGTCTTGTTGAATCTTGGTAATTTTTTTTGCCTTGGCTGTCATATCTGGCATCAGCTTTTGTCAGGCAGCCATTTTGGCCAGCAAACTGATGAATGTGGGTGGTGATATTTCAGATCATTTGGTGAAGATTGTTAGCCATGCATGCCACCAGAAATCTTGAGAAGTCAAAGACAACTTGACTTAGCTCTTCTATAATGAAACTGAATTAATGGACAGAGTGTGAGTCACTCTGCTTAAAAACATGAGAAAAAGAGAGACTGTGTATTGGAAACAAAATGTGATGAAAAATAAGACAGAAATTAAGAGTCATATTTGACATGGCTTTTATAATCTGGGGTTTTACACCGTACAAAAATGTACTTTTGTTATTACTGTGACTTTCTCTTTTCTCATCCAAAAAATTTCACTAAAGAAGCTTTTTGGATAAGAAGAAATCCAGCCCAGTTGTCTTTGATTTGCCACTTTTAGATTTTGGAAGTCACTAGTTACCACATTATTCTGAAGGAAAATACTTTTATCCTTTACCTAACTGTAGACCTAATTATAGGAGTAATATCTGTTGACTTTTTAAAAATTTTTACCTGTCAGGAGCTCGTCTTTTTTCAGCCCCTTCTGTTTATCTGACCTCACACTGTAATTTACACTTGAACAAGGCCATTCAGAATCATTTTACTGACATACAGATGCATGCACTTTCACAATTTTACCCTAAAAATGTTAAACTGGTAACTGTCATTATACTCCCTGACCATAAACACCTCCCTTTGCTAAGGTTAGATGTTTTTTGTATTATCTACTGTTTCAAAAATGCAGGTGTGATGTTTTTTAACAGATTTAAATGATTTTGAGCTGACAATTGCTTGTTCATTGTCTATGAACAAATGTCACATTATACAGACACGTTTCTTTAGGATTCTGAGTATCCACCTTCATAAATCTTAATCATAAATTGTTCTTTCTCTTGTATCTTATTATTCTGCCAGATCCTGCTCTCTCACTCCACGCCATAATTATGTCACTCATGCATCACTTACACATATATATCTATATACATATAGATATATATGTGTGTGCGTGTGTATATATATATGTGATATATGTGTGTGTGTGTGTGTGTGCACCAAAACTTCAAACTTTCTTGTATTTATATGAAAAATTATTAATTTGTCTGGAAGATTAAACAATCACAATTAAAATGTTATCTTTAAAGAAAATAGTGGCCTTTTTTCCACAATTTTATTTTAAAAATTTTCATGATAGTCTTTGTGTTTTTGTTTTAATTTATTTAAGTTTAAATCTGAACAATTTAGAATTCTCTGCCAAATTAGGTTTACATTTTCAATCGATATAGTAAAAGGCGTTGTAGTTTTAAGGCATTTGTAGTACTCATTATGATAAAAGTAATCATCCTAATTATTATTTTTATACTAAACTTTATTCATATAGTGCCTTTCGTACACAACAAAATACAGCTCAAAGTGCTTTAGAAAAAAAAAAAGAAAGAACAGACAATTTAATTATCACTAATCTAAGAATATGTAAGGCTGTAGTGTCCTCCTGTCAGGCTGTGTCTGACGTGTAACCCAGCTGGTCAGTCAGTTTAGTCATTTCTTCTGTCGAACATGACACCACATTCAACATGTGATTCAAAAGTCGAGCTGTTCCCGGTTGATCAAGCACCACCACATTGCTTTGACTGTTTTTCAGATATGACTGTTGGCTCGGACAATAAAGCATAAACTACTGGGAGAAAGCAGAAGTGAAACATGTCTGCTCACTTTCTCGCTGTCATGTGCAAAATGTAGTCTCGTATGGTCTTATGATATTACGTGTGAAAACAGAGTGTAAAGTAAGTAGCTGCATCTTTTAACCAAGCAGGTTTTTGGATTGTCACTAATTTTTTTGATTATTTTTACAGTATTACTTAATGGATAAGTCTGGTGGTATTCTATATTGTTGTTATCATCAGCAGATCTCATGAAAAGACCAAAACCAACAACGAATTGATTTTACTAAGGAGTATTGTCTGTGTAGGCCCGATATATCTTATCGCTCTGTGCCATAAAGCTTTATGGTTGTCCAAAAACTATTAAAAGGACACACCAGTGAGCCACACTGTTGCACTGGGTGACATATTTATTCATTACTATCAACACAACCACTAAGTCATTTCAACATACACCATCCTACTGCTGTAAATAATCACTAAAGTACCAAATTAATTTTAATATGCTGCTAAAAAAATCGTACTCAACAAATACACTATTTACTAGTTTGAGTAATGTTTGCTAAAAAATACAATGCCCAGTTGCTGTTGTTTGTAGTTCCTTAGTTGCTTATTTACAAACTATATATTAATGAACCATTTTTTAAAGTTTTACATCTTCAGTAGAAATCAGTCAGCTTGGTGCATTGTTGGAAAGACTAATGCATTGTTGGTTTAGGTCCTTTCATGGGATTAGTTGACAGTAAGAAAGGTACAGAAGGGTTTTTTTTAAGTTTCTCCTTTTTTGAGTATAGTTTAAAAATCACTGGTTTTTACCTGAACTTTATTTCTAAGCTTAAAAGCGCTTAAGAACACAGATCATGCCATTACAATTACATTAAAGTAACTACACTCTGAGGTAAATTGTTGCTTTCAAATCATTTGAGAAAAAAGCGTTTTTACCCCTTGTTTAGTTTTCAAGATGACGTTCTATTCCAAACCTTTTTTATGTGTTTCATTTTTCTTTATCAATCAATCACTTTAACTGTTCTCTTAAAGGGCACAGAGGAAAAACAGAACATAAAACAAAAAAACACAAAAACAAGAGAGCACACAAGTTAAAACAATAAAAAAAAAATAAGATAGTTATGAATAAAAAAAAATCATAAAATATTTAAAATTAGGTCCTGTATGGTTATATGTGCTTGTGTAATCTTTTACTTACTTACTTACTTTTTTGTGTTAATGGAGAGAGTGTGAGTCACTTTGCCTAAAAACATAAGAAAAAGGGAAACTTTGTATTGGAAACGAAATGTGATGAATAATGAGACAGAAATTAAGAGTCATATTAGACATGGCTTTTATAATCTGCAGTTTTATACTGCGAAAAAAATATACTTTTGCTATTACTGTGACTTTTGATGTCTTCTTTAAAAAAAAAAGAACTGTTCCTGTACTTGAATAAAATTTGTCAGCACTCATTACTGTCCTTACTGTAACAAAACACTACAAAGTTTCTTCTGGTCTTGGGCTCTTTTATGTACACCACACAGGCAAGTTGTCAAGTCATCTAAAGGCTCAGATGCTGCAGCGCTTTCACTCTCAGTGGTTATAACCACCACAACACATTATCATTGTAAGAATACTATTTTCAGCTCCTCGACTCTCAGTTTAACATGCACACATTCTGATAGCGAGCTCATGCAGAGCCAGTTTGACTCAAATGTTTTCCCTTTGAAGTGTTTCCCGAGACGCTAACATGGAGACTGTGAGATAGTTGCTGTAGTTGTTATTAGACGGCAGCTTTAAAAGGGGCATTCCAAAGAAAACTGCCCCATTACTGCAGCTAATTTTCCCCTTTACGTTTCCCAACAGCAAATAGGGCTGATAACGTCAAAGCTGAAGCAAAAACGTGACTTACAGAAAGCATCGTGTTTCCATCACATTAAAGTGCAACTGAATAACAGCTAAAATAAAACCTGCGCACATTGTGCTTAGGATTTTTGTTTTGATCTAAGCCATACAGTCATTTCAGGGAACAGTGGTGATTTCGAAAAAGGATGTTAAGTTTACCATCTCAATATCACAAAAAGTATTAACTTTCATTAGCAACATAATGCTTTTTTCATCAAAATTTTAACAGTTAATGTCCATTATAAATATTTTAATGTTGCAGTCTGGTTGAGTTCGTCAGATTTGACTCGTAGAAATTTATCAGTTCACTTTTAACCTTATTCAATATTAACATTAAAAAAAAAATCTATACCAGCCTAAGGGCATAGCCCAATATCCCTCTGGCAAAACAACAAAATATTACATGTTGGTGCATTGGGTGTTATGGTACAGGATACTGGTGAGAAGACAAAGCTCTTCTAACAGCTTTTTAGATTTCATCTTTGAGGCAGGGCTGTACAGATTCGTTAAGTTGTCATGGCAGCAAATGTTTTCTCCGTTTCAGTGCTTGCAAGTTGTACTGTCATCCGCCATTGCTACGGAAAAGAAGCCAGTCAGGGTAGAGGCACGAATCAGAGCAGTAGAGGATTCAAAACTCTTTGTCGTTGCACTTTAGAACAAAACATAATACAGTATAGTTGCTGATCTCATTGAAATTTTGATTGATTTAAGATGCCGATTGCGTTTCAGTTTTCTCAACACGTAATCTGCGGCTTTTCGCCGGCTGTTAGAGGTGTGGTGATTTGATGTTTCTTGCCGAAATGCACCTTGGGAGTCATAGTTAATGTGTACCTCCAAGTTTGTACGCAGACTTGTACCTGTGACTTTTTATCAAAGAACCAGAGATTTTCTGGCTCAGTTGTTAATCATTGGTACTGACGATTTAACCAGGAGAATTTCATGTCCATCCAAGCTGTAGAAGTGCTCCAACTGTGAGTCAAATAACATTGTCTATGGGACAAATAAATAAATAACTCCTTCCACTTAGCTAGCAGCTCAGTAGACACCAAATATTGCACTGGTTTGATTGGCCAACGTAATGAATTGCCAAGTGATGTAGCACTGTGCTTGAAAAAAGTTGAGCCAGTATCAAAACTTTCTTACCAAAAGTCCCCTCTTTTTTACTGTTTTTTTTGTGTGTGTGTTTGTTCGTTTGGTTGCTTCAGCATCGTGCTGCACCAACGCACTGCTCTCATGGAAATGAATGAGGAGTCCGTGTTTTGTCACACAGTGCTGTTGTCACTCTGAACATAGCCTAGAGGTAAACCCTGTGTTTACAATAAGTGGAATTTACCCTGATCGAGTACTCTATATGTTGAACCTTGTTTACGTGACTGAGTTTGATACATGCTGCTGAGAAAACTCCTCCATGATGTGACGGTGGAACAAGACGTTGCAGCAGGGATCAGAGAGCCAAAAGTCCCTTCTGCCTTTTTTGTATTCTCTTAGCTCTTTTTAACCGCTTTTATCACACATCTATAGACTAGTGCACTGAAGCCCTCAGCTTATGGTGACTTTGGCTCAGAACAGATTTTAATTTTTTAACTAGCAATTAAGTCACTTGTAGTAACTGGTTCGCAAGCCATTACTGTTAACAATTTGTTGTAAACAAATTTCTAACAGTAACATTTTTTGCTCACTTAGCTTCAACTTGTGGTTCTTTGGACCAACCACATTATTAAAATAGTAAATCAATGCAAGAAATTATAGATGTGACTAATGAGCAATTGTTGACAGGACAGCATAACTTCTGGTGAGAAAAAGGAATAAAGCGGTCAAATGGAGAAAAAACAGAGAGCACAACTACGGAAATAAGCCAGGTGAGGTAGAGGAAGGGCGAGAATGAATGAGCGACAGACTGTAAAAGGAATACAAGGGGAGTGATACATTTTGGGAACGGATAAAAGGAAGGATGGGAAAGGAAAGGAAAGATCTGAGGTCTGTAATGAAGGAGGGAGAACGGGAGAATACAGGGTGGAGGGAAAAGAGAGGTTAAAGGTAAGAAATGGGTGAGAAAGAGGACAAAATGTTGAGCTAGAAAGCCCGGATAGTGGTGGGGGCGGAGGGCGGTAAGAGAGGATGAGGGAGGAGAGGAGAAGGGAGGAAGGGCGTGGCGGGACAGACGGAGGGAGGGGAGGAAGGATCAGAGTGGTGAGACAGGTCTACTGACTCACTCACATTCCTGTCGTCCAGATTTATAGCAACTCGGGGTCCTGAAACAGGCCCGGAGCCGCGGCCAAATTACAGTCATCTACAGCATTCCTCTGCTGCAAACACAGGTTAGCAGCCGGGCAACGCTAAGTGCTAGGTGCTGCCTGTTGACAAATGACTTCCTTTGAAGGGCACAAAGACAGAGACAGAGAGAGACTGGATATTTACTGTCTGAGGGCAGAGACTCGAAGTGTCTGTGTTTCTTTTGTTGGAAAACATTTTTGCTAAAAGTAGAGATGAAGAATGTTTGTTTGTGTGCATGTTTGGGTGTGTGTCTACCCAGATCTGTGTGTGTTTTTAAAATGTGGGTTTTACCGTGGCCCCTAACTTGTGTAAAATAAACCAGTGAGACCAACTGGCGACATCAGCTCCCAGCGGAGGGTCCCACACACACACTCAGACACACACTGTGACAGGACAGGAATGGGAGTGTGTGACCTGTGTAAAGGGCTTCTTTGTGTTTAATACCAGGTTCCCAGACTACTAATAGTGCTAATAGCCCAGTGGACTCGGGGACAGGGCCAGGGGCCGCTGACCCGACCTAATGTGTGCGTGTGGGTATGTGTGTGTGTTTAAAGGACAAAAAGACAGAGAAACCGCAACATTTATTAAGTGTGTGTGTACTTGTAGTCTTATTAGCAACAATATGTGAGATATAAAAGACATTACAATGCTGTTAATGGGTGTGTTGTTGTATGTGTGTGTGTCCTCCAGGCGTTCACAGGCACCAATCCCAGGACCTCTCAGGGTACTACTCCCTCCCTCCAGGCGGTGTCGGTCAGATCACTCCCTCCATGGGCTGGTGAGTCTCACACACACACACAGCTGTACACACTGTGACTCACCCAGTCCTTTTGGGTACTTGTGATGACCTTTTACTAACTCACAGTCATTCTCTAACATTAAAAGGACACACCAAGTCTGTTATATAGCTGAAACTATTAGGGAATTCATCAATTAGTCAACTGGGAGACAATGGATCTGCAACTATTTTGATAACTGATTGATCCTGATGAGGATCATAAAACGACCCTCATAAGCCATTGGTCGGACAAAACAAGCAATTTGAAGGCGCTGCTTTGGGAAATTATGATGAACATTTTTTGACATTTTATACACGAAATGGTTGGTCAACTGATCGAGAAAAATAATCCGCAGCAAAATTGATGATGAAAATAAGTGTTAATTGCAGCCCTAAAGTGATGATACCCACTAATGTTGAGCATAAGTGAGTAACAGTACATTAAAAATCAGGACATATAGATAGGAAACAATGAAGTCATGTGGTGGATGATGGAGACTGCACATCTAAAAATAACTGTACAGCAGCTTGATGTTGTATTTTAAAAATGTATTTGATGCAGATAATAAAAAGCACCCGCCTTTTATTACTATTGCGATAGTATTGAAATACCTGTTGCCTCTGCTAGAACGTTAGCATGGACAGTTGAAGAAAATCTCGTTGAGGCACAAACTATTAGATGATCAATATATAATTAATCTGTAACCATTTTATTATCAAAGAATCACATTTGTCATTTTTCAAGTTAACACTATAAAAATGTACCTGTTCCAGCTTCTCTGATTTGAATATTTGCTACTTTTCATTGTTTTCGATGATAGTAAACTGAATATCATGGGATTTTGGACTGTAGGTCTGACCAAACAAGGAACTTGAATGTGTTACACGTTGGGAAATTGTGATGGGAATGCTTCACCATTCTTTCTGATACTTTAGGGCCTAACCATGTAATCAATTGATTGGGAAAATAAGCAATAACGAAAACAATCACTAGTTGCAGCCCTACAAACAAGCTTCTGCTGCAACAGGATTCTCACCATTGACCTGTAACTAATGTAACCTCTAACCCTCACGCACTCATTTTTCAGAACTATTAACAAAGCTGTAACTTGCCCAAAATTGTCTTCCGCTAATCGTCCCCAACACCATCATCATCATTTCTCAGCATTACATAAACACACGTACACATACACACTCTGCCCTAGATCAGCAGTACATTACATTACTGTCTCACCTGGTGTCGGGGTGGCTAACCCAAGGCCCCCCTCTCATGGAGCCCACCTCCTTTGATCTTCTGTGTTTTGGACTTTTGCTTCAACCCGGTGCCTCTGGTCCAAACAAAAGGAATGTGGACAACTGCAAAATATTAAATGGAAAATCAACCAAAATAGTGTTGAGTAAAAACACACTATTAACACAAGCTCTGTCACTAAAAAGTGTTAACGATGCTCAAAAGTCAACAACTGTATAGTAACAAGCATGGCATCTGAGTACATGTTTATACTGACTAAAATCAAATTATCAATAAAGAGACTTAATGTGATTTAAAGCTGGATGTTGTTGCTAATAAATTGTCTCAAAGAGGAGAAAACAGTGTGCACGTGTCATGCAATATGCTGGTCCTGCTCACAGTAATACCTTCACATCTGAATATTCAACTTCCTGTCTCCCTCGAGATGTGGTGGATTCTGGGAACTGTTGGCAGGCTCCAGGTAGATTCTAGCCTTAAATAAACTCTCAAAACCCCCAAAACTCCTGTATATGTCAAAGTGCCTTTGTTTTCGGCTGTTATACGCTGCACTATGTTTTGGCTTATAGTAGTAGAACTCCTCTCAGCCCATGTCTTGATGTTCACAATAGTTTCCTATGGGAAAAGAGGAAACAGCAGCAGTGGTGCAGAAAACTCTGCAGAGTGGGACGTCTAAACACGGCCGCATCTGCTCCATATTCAGTCCTTTCATTCAGGGTTTCCATCATTTTAGAGTCGATTGTGAGCTCGCAATGTCATGCTGGTCGATTGTGAACCTCTAACGTCAGACGGCCATTGATTTATGGATCAACACAAATCCATTTATTACAACCTATAGTATCTGTGCTTGCACAAAATCCCCTGCAGGAACCGTTAAAGGCTTACATCAAATGTCACGGAGATTTGGAATGGAGGCTTAAAACTTTGCGTGTGCATTTTTTACATGTGTGTTTATGTCTGTTTTTTTTGTTTCTGTCGGATGAGCTATCTGTCCCCAGACAATTCTCAAGTCTGTGATTTAAAGACATTTTATCTTTTTCAGACAAGAACACTTCACTGTGGATTTTCACAAGTATTATTAACAGCTAATCTCCTTTAACCCAGATTATCTGCTTGTTTTGGCCCCTTGTAGTGCCCTTCTTTGTTGAAGGAGAGGAGGAGGGGAGAACATGGAGAATGAGTGGTTAAATGTCAAACTGTTGTTTTCTGTTGTTTTGATGCTTAGCCTAGTCTCACATTCTGTCCCTCCATGACCACCTCCGTGTGTCCCCCTGGCCTGTCAGCTGGTCGGTTAGTTGCCTTGGACCAGGATGCCATCAGGAATTATTTGAGATGGGTTCTTTGGTTTGTAAGGATGTTGCTTTGCAGTGGCAACTGCTGTGGTGGGAGCATGAGTCTCACAAACATGTTGTACTTTTAAATACAGTGTGTAACGAGAGCTAAAGGGGGATGTTATACAGCCTCTTTAACTTCTGTTGTAGATAGAGTGTTCGACTCCGTCATAGAGAGGGGAGAAGCTGTATTGTTTAAATATGGGGATAACACAAAGTCCCTCCTGGAAACCATTCATAGTGGTGCACTCGGTTGTTCACATGAAAAGTGACGGTAGTAGTTGTGTAATGAATGAAAAAAGCTATATAGTGGAGTCCAAACCCTGGTTTTTCCACTTACACACACAGCTGGCCAATCACAGCGTGACATGGGTATGAATGTTGGATTGTCGGTTGCAGATAGTTACAGAAATTGTTGGACATAGCTCTCCCAGTTTCTGCGTCGCAAAGTTATTCAACTGTCCGACAAGCATTTCTGGTGGAGTATACTGGCACTTTAAGTGACACAAACAGTTAAAGTCGCATTTTTAAGGCTTGGCTTTTTAACAAAAAGTCAGCACATCACCATGCAAAATATTGTATTCATACATTTTTAAATAATAATTAATAATAAATATCTCTGTCCTCCTTCATTGAGCAGCTGAAATTGCAAGTATGTGGGAGGCTGAAGATTTGATATGCCTAAAATGTCATTTGACAGAGTTCAAGTACTGTCCAGAAGTAAGAAAGTACCAAAAATCACATATTAAGGTCAAATTTGTACTCCAAAGTAATAAAATTGTGCTTATTTGTCCTTTAAATAAATACCTGAAGGGCAAGAGAGCAACCAGACGTAACCAGGTATTACTGCGGCCTGTAGTGTCAGTACAGATAGTTACTGGAAACAAAGCATGAAAGCCATTCCCCTTTGTTGTCATTCACGGACATTTTCAAACTCAGGACCTTTGAACGAACCGATCAGTTTGCAGGAATGTAATTGTTTTTTTGTCACTTGTAGTAAAAGTGTAACAAAGAACATGCACAATGCGCTGGCCAGTACAACAGAGCAGTTTGTCTGGTTTTTCATTTCATTCCCAGAATACCTCTGTCCAGGCATGCCTTTCACATGGTAAGCATTTTTCTGTTTGAGTGTGGCGTCACCATAACTCAGGAGCTGCCGTCTGCAAGGATTTGGATGTGGTTGAGGTGTATGATGGTGTAAATGGGGGCTCTTTTTTGGCTATTGGACAAAAACAAACCACATTGATTGATGGATTTATGGATTCTGAGACCTGGTGTGTGCAGCTTCCTGGCGAGATAAAAAGCAGACCGGCTGTTTAGTTTGAACTATCCCTATCTGAACAACACTTGACCTGTGTTGAAGTGAGATCTCAGTTAAAACAGGAATATAGCATGAATGGTCCTCCGAGAGCTGATCCCGGTGATTTCTGGATCTCTTAGCAGCCAAGGGGCCTCTGCTGCTGGGCTCTACTGTACGTGTAGCGCTGCCTCCTGGGGGCTAAAGAATAGACATGGTTGAGATGAAGAGGATGAGAGGAGATTTGGAAGTGCGCGTGTGATGATGATGATGATGATGATTGTAAGGGTGCTTAAATGCTAGATGTGGATTGGGTCGCATGTTTGCGCATACGTTGAAACGTAAGGATGAAACAGTTGAAGCGGGGGGTGGTTGAATCTGCTCTCAGGAGGTAGAAGTGTGGTTTTCTACATATCAAAGGGTCTTGCTTACAACCTATCCTCCACCCTCGACCCCCAGCAGTGTGTGAGTGTGTGTATGCTCCTGCTCCCAGTAAGCCAAGTATTGACACACAGCTGTCAACAGTGCTGATCCAGACTCTCCGTGGGGGATCACCGTGCATCACAACAGCACAGAAGTGGCAAAAAAAAAAATCAAAGAAACGTTCAAACACAAGGTTTCACAAGGCAAATTTACTGGTTCTGAGGGTTATTTTTATTTATTAATTTGCACATAAAAATGCAGCAGTGTAAAAGATGTATGCATAGAAACACACTTACATCTTAACACATACAGTATACATTAACATAGACGTAAAAAAGAAATTAACTGAGAGATGGGAAGCTGAAGGCATGTACAGAGGCCTCTCTTTAAACTCAAAGAAATTTCAAAAGAAATATAGATTATATTTATTAAAAAATAATTAGAAAGAGTACATACATTACAGGACAAAAAAAATTGAATAAATGGAAGAAAAGTATGAAGTATTTCACATTCCAGCGTTGTAACTGTATCTGTATTGTAGTAGTTTAGTTTTGTTTTTCAATTGTCTTTGATTTTTTATGATAATTAATGATGAATTTCAGTCATTATTATACTAGAATTAAATTGACCTAAAGGGCTTAACATCCCTTCGGGGATCAACCAACTTTTAACTGTAAAGTTAAAAGGCGCCAACTGCTGCTGTCTCTCCCCTCTGCTGTGCTGTGGCAGGCAGAGCCAGTCAGTCTATCCTGCCCTGTCCCCCTGTGGATTCAGGCAACCGTACTCCTCCAACCTCCCCAGCGCCTCCTCCTACTCCAGGTACTGTAGCCGGCTGGTTGGACCAAGCCAAGAATAAAAAAAGAAAAAACCAGCAACGCTCTGCATCATCAACTCCTGTTTATGGCACATTTAAAATGCCTGAGCAGGAGTTTTCCATTCGCCGCGGCAAACTCTTGTTCAGCTTGTGTGTCAGCTTTCATTGGGCAGCTGCTGCAAAAGTCCTATTAGAGCCAGTGTGCTGTAAACAGGACGAGTTCAACGTTTCGCCGAAACAAGCCGAGTTGAGCCAAACTGAGCCGAGCCAAGCTATCCGCTGCTGCAAAATACAAAAGGCTGACGCGTACACACACACACACACACACACACACACACACACACACACACACACACACACACACACACACACACACACACACACAGAAAGGCACACTCTTTTCCACCTTGAGTACCATCAGGGCATCAACTGCTTTTCTTCACGATTGCTACCTTTTATCTCTTTTTTATTTGTTTATGTTCCTGATCTCTGACACTCACTAACAAAACTAAATTTAAAAAAGCAAATGATCTGTCAGATTTTACCATGCTGTCCAGTGCATCAGGTTTTTTTTTTGGTTTTTTTCCAAGGACACACAGGAACACTGAAAATATTAGTGTGAGCCTTGTGACCCCGCTTTGATTTTGAGAAAGCTATGGTGTCCTCATGTTGTACAGCCAGGTGTTAATTTGTTTTCTGAATTTGCTTAAACTGTGGTTCTAATTTGACTCCTTTGAACCTGAACCAAATGTTAAAGTTTTCTGTATACACGCATTGGATGTACGTGCTCGGTGCTCACGAAAGACAGATGCTTTCTCTCCACGGTGCTTTGCCTGTTTGTCAGGTTGTCTGCTGGGTTTCAAACAAAAGGCCTCAGTCATGTGGTGGTAACACCTCTTTCACATGGTTTGTTTTAGACCTGTATCATGCCACATAGGTGGGGAGTTTTAAACAGTGATTGTATAAAAAGCTTAAGATAATCAGAAAACTTAAAATCCAATCTAAATCTATAAATACAAAATGAGAAACTGGCTATTTACCACAGGCCAAAAATCAGCTCGTCATCCTTTTAATTTTCTTGGGTGTGTGTGATTATTGATCACATGATCTGGATCTTGGAAATCCCACCTTTAACCTGAGCTCCGGGGGGGGGGGGGTGCATCCTCTGTATTCACTATCTCAGAACAATAAACATGAGCTAACTTGCAAGTCTTTATTTATGGATATTAATATATGTATTTCTGTTACTAGTACCTGAATTTGTCAGGTGCAGTAAAACCCCACCTATAAGCCGCTACTCGGTGCAGGATAAAACAAACATGAATATTTGACCGTGACACTCACTCGGCTGCCACAGGCCTCCAACAGCTGATGCTTATTACTGCTTCCCTGCCAGTCAGACTCTACTTTGCCCCTCTTATCTCCACTGAATTTGAAGCTGCTGAAACGAACTTGTTTTTTAAAACTCATAAAACATCTACTGCTTCTTTTATCTGAGTAATGTAAGGAATAACTATCTGGTAAGTAAAATCGCCCAAATTTTGTGGACTGTATGAATAGATTTGGATCATACCATGGATGGAGAAATGCTTATTGACAGTTAAGATGTTTATGAGTGCACTGACTGAATTCAGACTTCTCACAAGACCAAGTTTTAAGATGTGAAGTACTACTTTCCTGGTCGCCTAACGTCTCATTCCATAAGGCAGGGTTGCCCTCTAGTGGTGACAAGTGCTTATATCTTTACTGAATAAAGAACCAAATCACACATTTTAGGCTCCGTGCTCAACATGGACACCATCTACCAGCCACGTGCATTTTTATTTTTTTATTTTTTTATGTTTAGCTTTTTAAAGAGCTTATATGTCAGTCAGTCAGACTGACGTGGACACAAAAGAACAACAGTCCAACAGGAGTTGACCCTAGCAAGGCAAAAACCCCACCTCACACACCAGGTTGACGTAAAATCAATCTCAGCAATAAGATGATCAGTGAAGAGGCTTTTCGTGCTTTCAGGCTCATTGCTTACCAAAACTCTTGCTCTTGCTTTGATGCTCGCCGCCCCTCTGCCCCCTGACTCGAAGCATTTCTATGAACTGACTAAGGCTTTTTTTTTTTTTTTTTTCACTCTCTGTCTCTTATCTGTCTTCTTCCACTTTTCTCTCCTCCTCTTTTTTTTTTTTTGCCACAACCAGGTTCCCTCACTCTTTGATGCTGGGCCCATCAGGCATGCATCCTACAGGGATCCCCCACCCAGCCATAGTGCCCCCTACAGGCAAGCAAGAGCACGAACAGTACGACAGGGGCATGTACGTGTAAGTATTGTCCACTGTTCCCCCTCTCACACCCCTCTGTTCATCATCTCTTTGAATTGAGTTTTTCCTTGCAGATTTGAATAAAGTTAGAGACTGAAATGCACCTCTAGTTTGTGACCATATTTAATATATTTAAATATATTATTAATATATAACGTGTGATATATAACATATTTAAATCTCTGACTTATATGAGCAAAATATTCCAACTTTATTCTTGAAATCTCAGATTGTTTTTGTTCCTAACAGTGGCCCTAATACTCGTATATGTTATATGTTGTATGTTCCAGACCTTCACTGAAGGTGTAAAATATTCTAATCCAACACTCAGCACTTTTTATGGATGGATGGATGATTTATGATGTCTGGGTTGTCTTATGATCAATGTAGACTACTGTGTGTGAGCAACACACCGAGCCTAATTCCTTGTATACACAAATTGCCAAACCAAAAAAGAAAAAACAGATTCGGACTCTCGCTCCATCTTTGCTCACAAATTCCTTCACCCATCCGTACCCGCTCCTCGCCCTCTTTCTACCCCAGGAAGCCGCAGGTGGAGCCCAAGCGGGAGAAGGAGCCCAAGAAGCCAGTCATCAAGAAACCCCTGAACGCCTTCATGCTCTACATGAAGGAGATGAGGGCGAAGGTCATCGCCGAGTGCACGTTAAAGGAAAGCGCCGCCATCAACCAGATTCTGGGGCGGAGGGTGAGCAATGCACACACGCACACACACACAAATACACACTCACACAACTAAATGAGACAAATCCTGTTTCCAGGTCAGTCTGTAATTTCACACATGAGGAACATGAGAGGGCTGTGGTAATGTGAACTCTGTTCCCCTCACATACTGGTGGTATTGAGATTATACAACCCAGACTGGTGGTACTGGGATCCTGGACAGGAAGAATGATGTATGTGATTACATTTGTACCGGTCAGATGCAGATCATACTGTATCATACACTTCAAGCTCTTCTCGCAGTTCTAGACTTGCAACCGAGGGTGACTGTCATGGCACCTAATCTGTGGAATTAATTAGTTTTCACTTCTGTATTTTCTTTTAAATGTGAGCTAAAACACACCTTTTAAAGTGTCCTTTAACTGACTTGTATGGTTTTATATCCCCCAATCAATATGTTATTGTTTATTTCTTTCTCATTTATCTGGTTTGACTTTTTAGTACATAATTGTATTATTGTCTCTTGTGTCTTGCAGTGTTCCTAGTTTTGAATTTAGCTGCTATTTTTGTGTTCACGTTTTCTCTAATCCTCCCTATCCCCTCTAAGGTTTGTGTAATTAAAAAGCCTTATTTTTAGGGTGATGACTTTTCATGTTTTATGCTCACTCACGAAAACCGGAGTCACACCAACCGGAGACTGTACAGTTTAGTAGACAGACCTAATGTGTGATGATTACATTGTAAATACTAAGATTTCTCTCCCTGTTTTTGTTTTTTATTTTTTTAATGTGTGCGTGTGTGTGTGTGTGTGTGTGTGTGTGTGTGTGTGTGTGTGTGTGTGTGTGTGTGTGTGTGTGTCTCCAGTGGCATGCACTGACCCGAGAGGAACAGGCCAAGTACTACGAGTTGGCCAGGAAGGAGAGACAACTCCACATGCAGCTCTACCCGACCTGGTCTGCCAGGGACAACTACGTAAGGACTTCCTCTTCTTACTCCTCCTCTTTTTTCCTCTTCCTCTACACTGAATGTTTCCATTTGCCATTAAAACTCCAGGTACTACATCAGTGTAATCCACAAGAGGAAAAAAAAAAGATGTTTTTAATTTTCCTGAGCTCATTATAAAAAGCATGGCCAGGAAGATGTAAAAGTTTTAGGTCGAGGATGCTCTCTGACTTTGTTATGCAATATTGTGGATAAATCATGAATTTAATACTTGGGTTGTCATGGGAACCATTTCTAGAGTAAAGAAGTCCTTTGGTTGCTATGGTTACAACACTGAGCTTGTAGCAAATAGAAATGTAATTAGAGTAGATTAGTTTAATAATTTGTTTTTAAAAATAAGTTGTGTTTTTCATAATCTAATGTGTTTTTACATTAACTTATAATTATTACTTAGTAAATAATTAATCATTATATAAATGTAAAGCTATTAAATTATAAACATAATCCATTAAATTGATAGTATATTTAGGGGGAATTTTTATCCATTTACAATGATTCGCCACAGTTTACACTAAACAAAGTTTTCGTGCCGTGAACACAGCAACAAAAATGTTGCCAATAATAGAAAGTAAAGAGAAAAATGGAAAGTGTCCCTCAGAATGGATTAAAAAAAAAAAAATACATTCAGTTGTTCAGCTACAGTGTTTGTGCTGCACACGTTATTTTAAAAATCAATTTTTTTAATACCTGATTTTCATATTCTTTTTTAATTCATTTGAAATGAGAATAATAAAAACAGTGAGAGCTATTTCTACTTTGATAGGTTACTATAGTAACCAATATTTATTACATTATCAGCGACAAACTCACTTACTCACCAAATGCTGAGTTTGACATTAAAACAATTGCCGGAAGCGGAAACCCAAATTTAAGAAAATGGTCAAACGTCAAAAGCTCTGAAAAGAAACAAACCCCAAGAACTGGTCCAACCACTCGACTTCTTTTCTCTCTGGTTTGATTCCCTGTAAATAAAAGCAGGATTAAAAAAAACAAAATACAGAAAAGGATCATTTCAATAAACAAGAACTGGGTTGTCCTTACCTCAGAGCTGAAGAAACTACTTACTTCACCTACTGGCTACTGCCTCAACAACCTGCATGATTATTGGCTCCCAGACCTGTCAGTCAAAAGTCATAAAACATAATGATACACTTTTATGGATTGGATTTATGAAACAAGTTTCCCAGAATACAGGGGAAAAATCAAACCTGTGTGGTGCATGCATTTTAGTCTAATGTTTTGGGGATGTGCTGTACCTGGGCTGCTGTGTGCCTCTCACTTGTCAGTTTGCTGTTGAACTCTTGCAGGAGGCGGGCCTTAGCGGGGTCGCAGGGGAAAAGAGTAAAGCTGATTGGGTAGGGACACATCTTATGGTGGATTTATGCCTCTGTGGTGGAAAAAATGAGTATGTGAAGAGCTGCATGACGGGGTTGTGGGTACTCCTGTGCAAAGTTTGCATGCACCTTCCAAAATTCTGAATGACTCACACACACACACACACACACACACACACACACACACACATCAGCCTCACAAGAAAGCACATGAGCAACAGCAGCTGCAAAAGGAAAGTGGGGTTGGTCAGTAGTGGATACATTTCACTAGGTCGTTGGTTATGACTACTAGAAAGTTAAACTGTAAAACACTGAAATCACACAGAGGTATAAATCAACCCGTTTTGCTCAACTAACAGAGAGCAGGGCCGCATGGCTGGCCTCACTGCCTCGCTGCCTTGGTTTTTCATTTATTTATTTATTTATCTATTTGATTTTTGTGGGCAACCCTTTGAAATACAGCGCCTTAATTTTTAATCAGTATAGCTAGACAACAGTGACACATGGTGTGATTATACAGAAACACAACCTTTTCACACAGCACTTAGTAGTGATTTAGTAGCCATTTGCTTTTCTAATAATTTCAGGTTTGAGTAAATCTTGTAATGTATGAAGACTTTCTGTCAGAAAATGATAAAGAAAATGTGTTTTGCTTTTTAGTCACGTCAGATATGTGGCAGAGTGGAAACCTATTTGCGCTTTTCTCTGCTGTACTGTCTTGTTCCTCTGTATCTGACTGAGCTGAACTCTGTACACGGGCACAGGCATGGCACACAAGTTATGGTTACACTTTGCTTGGACTGTGGTTTATAACACGTTCCTAACGTCTGAACAAGTGCATCATGTCACAAACATGGACACTGATTCAGTTCTAGTGTCGTTCTTCTTTTTTTTTAATCTAATTTTTATGCCGTAACTGACAGAGCAGCACAATGGCAGTTTCTGGGCAGATATTTCAAAATAAAACTCCCCACCTTGTGCGTGGAGAGTTATTTCTAAGACCACTTTTCAAAAAACATCCTCATGTTCCGTTCTGAATATGTTATAAACCAGAGCTCTAGTAAACTGTGGAAGAGCTGCTGCTGTATGCATGGATCTTTGAGTGCAGCATAACACTGTGGATCTAAACATCATCCTCACTTGGTGGCTTACTGACAAGTACAGTGTTTGCTTACACTGTATTCAAATGTAGGGGCATCGGGCAGGCAACTGAACTTTCTGCAGTAGTTCAGCAGCAGCCAAAGTGAATTTATTGTCCCACCAATTTTTCATGAATGCAAGAAGAGCAAAAACATTTTACAGTTTTGTTCAAAATACACTTTTGAGGCACAAAGCAACAGAGTCTGCTGGGCAACTGTGTATAGAAACAACGTGTGTGATGACGACACATATAAAAGCATTTGGGTCCTCTGGCCTGTGCTTAAAATATCGTCTGCTGTATTTCATGACACCTCCTCACTACCTGAGGTAAAATAATAATAAAAAACAACAAAAAACAGTGCTTCCGCAGCTGTGGAGGGTCTCTCCTCTGACTCTCTTAAAAAAGAAAGAAAAGAAAAAAAAAAAAAACACTTACATGTAGTATAGGCACACACATGGACACAAACATACACATACGCCCACAGACACAAAGCTTCAGAAAGCTGCAGTTGCAAGAGGAGTTGTTGTAACCACACAGACTCAATGCCGACAGCGAGCTGGGGGGGGAAGACACTGACGCGTAGGCGATAGATTTCTGTACCCACATCCTTCATCTCACCCAAATATGAGGCCTCACTTCACCATCACTGGAAATGTGTGAACAGCTCTGATGTTTATCTCAACAGTTACACAGTATAATGTAAACTACAATGAAATATGAATACAAATAGGAAAACAAGATCTTTGGCCCTAAGGGTCTAACTTTGCACTTTTGTATTTACAGTAGTTTTAAATGTCACGTAAGAAAACCTCAGCTTTTCCTGCAGTGCAGATTTCTGTTAGGGACCAGGTCATCACGACCAGTCATTTTTAACATCACGCTCAAAGGGAGACTTTACAGTAGGGTAGTAAAACAAACATATTAGGCTAACGAGGAGTAAAGACAAAATCCAGAAATTCTTTATGGAGGTCAAACCAGACAAATCAACCCTTAAAGAAAAGAGAGAACAGCTGCAAACCAGCACAGTCCCGTTATCTTCACAAATGACAGGTGTTGATAACTAAACAAAGTATGTTATCCTTCCTGACACAAACCAGAGAAACTGGGTGTATCAGCCACAGTCAAAGATCTGCTAATAATTTCCACCCTGCTGGGGAATTTATAACAATTCAGTCAATTCAACAAATGAGCCAGACTCATGTCTTTGTGGGATTTTGTTTTGTTTTTTTTTTCCAAACAGGGCAAGAAGAAGAGGAGAAAAAGGGAGAAGCAGCAGGACTCCAACGCAGGTAAACACTCAATTCCAAAACATCTCATCTTTCTCTTGTCAGATAGCAGGACCCCATGTTTCAGTATGATGAAAAAAAAATAGCCGGCGTCAATTCTACAGAATTTGAGAGAATTCAGTTAAGCTTGAACTTGCGTTGGCGCTCTATAGCACGACATTCTTGATGTTTTTGAAGCAGGATGTGTCTCTAACAGCAAACCACCCACCCACTCTGCTTTCCATGTAACCTGAATTACAAACATTTTAATCCCTGGTGAACAAAACTTGACGTCCTTACCTTAGCTGGTTCAAGTTTAAAATGTCAGTCAGACATCAAGGCACTCTCCCCTTTTCCTTCACCATATTGAGGCAATCAAAAACATTTTCTCAACTATTAACTTAAACCAGTTAAATGATAAATAGTCCTCCACATGTCCTCAGTAGTTCACATACTGTACATGAGTGCTCATGATAACACTGTAGCAGTAACTACAGTTAGCACAAAGCATCTAAAGTGAGAGAAAAGAACAACTTGTAGTAGTTCCAAAGCTAAATAATGCACATCTACTCTGGTATTTCATGTAAGAGATTGGTCGAAGAATATAGATGTTAGTAGTTGCTAGGAGTCCGCTGATAGCCAAGTAGCTGATGAATGAGCCACTGATGGTGAAGCATGAATGACGCAGCTGATGCCAATCAGCTGATGCAAGCGCGACCTGGGTGCTCTGCCTGAACCGGTGCTAAGCTCCGACTAAAAATGACTGTGCAGCTGATTGAAAACCCCAGAAAACAAATGCGGAAAATGCCAAGATTTTCAAATAAGAATCTGATAAATCTGGTGAATCCGAATTCAGTATTATCTCATGCATCAAGCCCTACTCAAGCATAGAACAGAGGTTTAAGAAAGTGTATTTCTGGATTTCAGGGGTGGTTACCTCCAAAAATAAAGCGGTTTATGACTGAAAACCTTCTAGGATCCTGTACTAACAGAGTGCCACAGCATGGCTGCCCTCTCTGAGTCTATCTGTGTCTCTCTGTACGCCTGTGTCCAGGATGACTGACGTATTTGTTTCACTAAATTGTGTCTGTGTTGGGTGGTTATTCTGGTGGTTGTTGACGTTTTGCTGCGCTGTAACAAGCTACTAACCGTTTGACTTGATGGCCGTCTCTGAACTGACTGCCCTGTCAGTGCCTTTCCCTGCCCTGACGAGCTCTTGTGTCCCTTTCTTCCTCTATCATCTTCTTCTACCTTTATCTCTCTTCCCCCTGCCCTCACCTTCTAACCTTTTTCTTCTTCTTCCTCTGCTCATCTCTGGTTTCTGTTTTTCCTCCTTCTTGTTTTGCGCATGCTGTGTATTGTGCTCAGATCCTGGCTCTCCTAAGAAATGCCGGGCTCGCTTCGGCCTCAACCAACAAACGGACTGGTGCGGTCCTTGCAGGTGTGTACCATGTACAACATCCACGCCCACCCACTCCATTGCACCGCACTGCTGCCGTCCATCGTCTCTCCTCCCATCTAGCAGTCTGTTCGTCTGCGCATCATTTCTGTCTGATGCAGTCTTAGTTATTCAAACGTTTCTCAAAGGCAGAGCTGCTCTTGAGGTAGTAACAATTTCCTCAATTTGATCAGAAGCTGTTAGAATTTTAGTTTCCTCCTCTCTTACCCCTCAGCATTCGCATTAGTCTTACATTACTTACTGACTTAAGTTACCAAGCTCCACCTACCAAGCCAATGAGATTATGGCCACTTCAAAACCAGCTCCAGCTCTAAAAAACGTTTGAAAACCCAGCTGAGCTCTGCATGCCCGTCTGTGACTAACTTGCTGCTCTGCAAAAAGAACCATTATAGCCATAAATATGTAGTTATACAGCCACTAAACAGATATAATATAGACACATTTTTACAAAAAAAGAATCAAAACATCCTAAAAAAAAAAAAAAAAAAACCCTACCCCTCCAGCATAATCTACATTTCTGATGATTTTGAGTGGAATCTCACTTTAAGTCAGTAACGTCAGCTCCACGTTATAAAGGATTACTGTCTTGTCAGGTCCAAAAACGTTACCTTGATTTTAGGAGCGGCATCACAAGTGAAGAAAAACACTTGACCCAGATTTAGTTTGTCTTTACCAAAAGCTCATTTTCTCCTGTTTTGTTTTCTACCTGCGATGTCTCGTCAGTGGTCAAAGGTGGTTTGGATTCTGCAGCGCTGTTACACACCCATGCATCATAACGTTAATATGGTTAAGGGAGAATAACACTCAATAGAGTGAATAGAAAAAAGCTGTCAGAAAGTTTTTGGCAGATTTGTTACCTAGCACTCAAAAAGCATACCCATGTCAGAGGAGCGATATTAACAAGCAACGTTCAAAGATATCCTCCTCCACGCTGATCTTTTTTTGACTTTTTTTATTACAGAACTGAAATCTACACTGCACAAAAATGAGGCCCCTTATTTTGACCCTAAAATTGCCCAAAAGTCAGACATTACTAGGTGGAAAAACATTCAACTTGGTATTGTAGCTTGTAAATTCAGGCCAAGGTGAGAGTTCTGCTGGGACTAAAAAACACCTGACACGAAGCCGTTACAGTTCTGGAAGGTACAGCTTGTTGGGCAGCATCCCTCACATAGTCATCAGCAGTTAATGCCGATTTACAACCTGTGTTGTGTAAAAGGTCAAACTTGCACAAAAAATTTCAACCCTTACTTTCAAGCTGTAGTGGCTAAAGCTGTAAATTAGAGCCATGTTTCTCGCTTGTTTGTAATTGTGAACTAAAGCTGGGAAGTTCCCAGTTTTTCCCACTGTGAGCACAGGGATAGACTGAGCCAGCAGGACTAGTAGTCCTGAAACTTTGTTCACAGAGTACAGTATGAATTTAGCCATCAAATACCCTGGCATAACATGGAGATTTGTTTATCTGCCAGAGCCGGCATCCAAACGTACATAAGGCTTTTTTTTTCCCCTGACCTTTTCTCAAAATTGCAACAATCTCAGTTCCCTTTCTCTGTAATAAAGCAGAAACATGGTAACAGCACAATACAAATCATCAGAAGTCTGCCTGTCACCACCTCAGACTGATCTGTTTTAGTCACAGCAGAATTTACAGAAGACAACAGCTTCGCTGCAGGAGTCAGGAATCTGTGTGGTTCTGCAGAAAAAGCTTCTACCACAACTGCACTGTAGCAACCCCGTCGTCTTCCCCACCATCATGTCATGGAAATCTGAGTGTGTGTGTGTGTGTGTGTTTCTGTTTGAGAGAACAAAGAGGGGTGAGTGTGGTTAGAGCAAATCCTTATCACCACAGCTCAAGGCACACACACACACACACACACACACACACACACTCCCTGCAGCTTTGCATTTTGACAGCATTCTCATGCCCATCTGCTTTCAACTTTCTCCATTCATGCGATGTGGTAACGGGCGCCTTTTGATGGTGAACTCTAACATTTAGAAATCACTTTCTGTTGCACTCTTCCTCCCTCTCTCCCTCTCTCTCTCTCTCTCTAAATATGGCCTAACGCCTTTCCTTGCGGTTAAACCTGGTGACTCATATCATGTTCTGGTAATGATCATGGGATCCTGTTAACTGCTTTGATGCTGCGCTCAGTGGTACACAAGTCTGCTTTTAAGTATAACACCTCACTAAGCACAGCACGTCACTGCTGTTTGCATATTAGACAGATGCAATATGTTTGGTGCAGACCAGGAGGATAGTGTACGGGGGGCGGACAAAAACCCTGAATGCGATAAATACTACTTTGTGGTGCTTATGATGTTTAAGGACACTGTGTCAAATCCATGAGGCTGTTTGTGAGGAATTCTCTTATTTTAAGTCGTTTTTTATTCAATAGTAATAGCACTAATTAAAAAATAACACTTGTACAGTATATTAATTATAAAGTTGAGTGGTAGTCCCTGCTCTCAAATAATAAAATGTTTAGCAGTATATAGTGATATTTGCATTAACCAACACAAATAGAAATTCTTCTCTGTGGATGGAATAGTTCAACATTTTAGAAAATACTCTTGCTCGCTTTCTTGCCGAGAGTTTGATAAAAGGATCAATACTATTCTTAGTATCTCCTTTAACTATGGAGCTAGAGCCTGGAGACGATTAGCTTAGCTTAGCGTAAAGACTCCCAGCAGAGGGAAAAGGGCTAGCCTTTGAAGATCTTCGGGATCCTCATTTAGAAGCTGTGTTTCTACTACTTTTTCCCGACAGAAGACAGAAACTTAGAAGTGCACTAATTTGGCACAATAGCAGACTGGCTTCGTATATATCTAGATAATCAGAAAGTCAGGAGCCTAGAATCGAAGAAATTTGCCCGGATGGATTTTTGGTGTTTTGGACCTTCTCATTCATATACAGATGTACATAGACTGACACTAATACTTTTCCATTGTTCATTATGACCATACAGTATGCCTCCCTGTTCATTGACCTCAGTGTGAGTGATGCATCTTCACTGAAGCCTGCTGACGTTTACCATCCACACTTTATTCACAGATAACTCTCTCTGACTGTTCCTAGGAGGAAAAAGAAGTGCATTCGCTACCTTCAAGGAGGAGGCTGCCCCAGCCCAACTTCTTCAGATTTAAGTGCTATAGACTCTCCCCCCTCCCATTCCCCCGCCCGCCACCCTCTGTACCAGCACCAGCGCCAACGTCCCCCCTCCCCGGGCTGCTCCCCACCACCCACCTCCCCAACGACACGCCTCCCCTTGTATCCGCCGACCCACACGCGCTCACACGCACGCTCGCCCCCGGAGCAGTCCGCCGGCAAGCGCTGCGACCTCCGGCAGCCCACAACCAAACACGCCCACACACACCTGGAACTGTCCGGCAAGCAGACGCACAGCTCGGCGATGGCGCTGTCTGCTGCCAAGGCCGCGGGACTTTCTCTTAAAGTGCTAACAGAGACTCAGTGATCACTCCAGTCCGCTCACTTCCCTGTTCACCTCAGCTTCCTCTCACAGAGCCGTGAAGGTCACCTTCCTCACCTGCCTTCATCCTCACATTTTTCTATAGCTTTTATCAAGTTTTAAAAAAAAAAAAAAAAGAAAAAAAAAAAAAAAGAGAGTGACTGAGGTTGGCAGGATGGTGGGGCCATCCTTCAGTCCATGGTAACAGCCAGTATCTGCCCTGCTGGATTGTCTGACAGTAAGATATTAGCTGCGTGTCAGGTCAGAGGCTGGTTTCTCCGAAGTCTGCGTTTCTAGGCCAAGTACTTCATTAGCAGGTCAACACGGCTCAGTCCTTCTCAAAGCCTCCGTTCTTTAATCAAGCATTCAGGAAATCTGGACCGAACACGTAACCCCGTCATATTTACCAGATGTGTGGTTCACCAGTCACTTGGAAATATATAACACATGATTTGAACCAGTGAAAAGCCACTGCAGGAGGTAAACTCTAATCAGCCTAGACATGTCGTTAGTCAGATGAGTGTCCGAGGTTAGAAATATACACACAACTGCTAACCAGTTGTCCATCATGTGTTCATCACAGTTCATACTGTAAATTTGGTTATCATTAATTTGGTTATCCCAGTTCTGTATTTTGTGGTTGTATGAGAACAGCTTCCTGGTAATCAACGGGGAAATGATTGATTTTGGAAGTTGACCAAGAGCAAGTGAACGCAGCAGAGTGTTTGCCCCTGAGGCTAAACTGTCTCCTTTGGAAGAGAAGGCAAAGACTTAGTCTGGAGGGTCCAGCCCCTGAATTGGTAACGGAAACCCCGCCAGCTCCAGACTGCACAGTTCTGGTTGCACAGAGGCAGACCTGCACTGAAGGTTGAATTATAAGCTGGAGACTATGAAAAAACAAACGGTTCCCTGGCTCCTTCTGCTGCAGTTAAATTCTGCTAAAGTGAGAAGTTTCACCTCGAGGACGGCTCTGCCTCTAAGAAATCATTTTACGAGTAACTCATTAGCCCCTTGGTGCTTTTTTTTTTTTTTGTCTGTTTTTTGTTTGTATGTTTTACAGCTGACCCTGTGCTTTGACCTCCATGACAATCATAAAATGTTTTGCAAATGAGCTCTTAATTGAATGAACCACATCAACACAGACCTAAAAATGCCAGATTTACCCTCCAGAGAGCAGTTGAGCAGTAGGAGCTAATTTAGCATCAAGGTGAGAGGGTTGTTGCAGAAGTATCACAGTTTTGTTTTCCCTCCACAGCCATAGTCATAAAGGAGATGCCATCATATTATCCTCCAACATATCACCATCACAGCAATCACTTTAACACATTACTCGCCCAAACCATTAAACCACAAGAGGGGAGTAGAGACCAACAACCAGCCAGCCTGACCAGCAGAACCTCAGCTCTGAAGAGGGACAGATTCACTTTTATAGCTGCCTTTTTTTTTTTTTTTTTTTTAACTTCAGTTTCATTCGATTTCAAATCATTTTTTATAAATACCAATACAGCTCCTTTTGACAGGAAAAAAAAAGATTTACAGCAGGTAAAAAAAAGTCTCAGACTTATACATGAGAGAATTCCCTCTTTAAGTTACATTGTTTCTTTAAGGCACTTTCAGGCTGTCAGTCTCTTGCATTATCAACTCTTCCATGTTTGTTCTTTGTTCTCCTGATTTGGCGTATATTTTTTCTTTCTTTTTAAAGGTCAGATGTTTGTGCTGGTGGGGAAACCCTCGATGAAAGACGAGGGTTTTTTTGGCAGTTTTCCATTGAGCATTTTGCAGCTCCATAAACTAATCTGAGACCAAATGGGTACTATTATTTTGCATTGTGTTGTAAAGTTTTATAAATGTTGGGATTACCTATTATAATTAAACTTTTATATGTTTTTATGTATAAAAAAAAATAAGTGAAATAACTACAAAAAAAAAATCTTTTAGTTTCCACCATTTCTTAAAGCAATACATTTTGTGTTTGTCCTCTTGTGCGGAATTTTACTTTCAGTCAAGTGTTACTGCAGCAGCGTTCAAATGATATCTTATGTTCTCAATCTGTGCATGTTCCAACTTTTATGTAACAAGAAGACAATTTGACTAAAAAGGCTTTAATTTTCTGTTCTGCTTGCAGCGTCAGACTTGGCTTGGCTTACAGCTGTGGAAAAACTGTAGGCTGAGCTTTGGTACAGCAAAACTGTTTTCCTCCAGCAGAGAGAGCTCTTGTGGTAGAAATAGCTTGTTTTGATTTGAGGACGTTCAGGTTCACATCAGTAGCAGGAGCGCCTCAGAAATGTCTTTTCTATTTTTTATGCCTTGAACGCATCTGATGTATTACTTGTTTTTTTTTTTTGTTTGATGTATTAAAAGTGTTTGGAATATCTTGTCCGTGTCTACTGTAATCAACTCAAGAATATGATACCTTCAAAACAAAAATGACAGACACCAACCTTTTTGTATGTTTTATTTACTCCTTCAGTATATGTCAGACCATCCCAAAAACCAGCATCAGAGCTTATCTCAGAAGTTTCCTATTCAATACAACATGAATTAGGAATGAGTTACCCAACGCTGTGTGACAACACACAAGTACTTCAAGTCCAAAGGACATTATGCGCACAAAAAAAAAAAAAAAAAAATATCTTTCCACCTCAAACCTCACTTTTCCATTAAACAGCCCATCCTCTCATAACATTGTTTTACACAACAAATGCATTTACAGGGCAAAAATAATATTCACCCTCTCATTTCCATTGTCAAAAAAGCCATTTTATTTAAATCAATAAACCTAAAACAAAATCTTCCAGTAAAAAAGACAACCATAGCAATTAATAATAGGGGAAATATGAAAGGACTGTCCTCTAATCTTTAAGGATACAAAGCCATGAAACCAGGACTATTTATTTTATGTCAATACACAACATGAGTGTGTCGAAACGGAAAAGAGCTCCTTTACTTAAATAACACCACAGAGGCAAGTTAAAATGGTCATGCTACTGGTATACAGAAATTGAGTAAAGGGGACGGGGGGCATGTGGCTCTAAATATACTAAATGTAAATATTCACAAGTATGAACAACGCCAGTGCAACCAGTTAGCAGGGACAATCCTTTTCAGTGTGGTAGTGTTGGCAGGATCTTCCCCTTTACTTTTCTTCACACCACTGGTTCTCTTTGCGTACCTGTGGACGAGAGGAGGGACAAAAAGGCTGAGCTTCCTAAACTGTGTAAGAAAGGTCAACTGTCAAAGCTCTGATTCCTCATACAGGTCGGTCTTTTTGATGAATGTCTGTACAAAAGGCAGTGGGAACAAACTGTTACTACTCCCACTGATGCATTACTAGGACAACACCGTACTGCAGGAAGTAGTAATGTATTTTGATATCAGAATGGTGAGAATAAAAGAAGTAACTAAGGAAGACACACCAGTTGGTCGGGTTCATCCTATATCAAGATAATGACCCAAAACATCAGAAGAAAAGAACTAGACTGTGGCTTCAAATGATGGAAGAACAGCACAGTCTCCAGACTTAATCCCCATGGAGCTGATTTAGGATGAACTGGACATGAAGGTGAAATGTGCGACACATTTGTGGGAACTTCTGCAACAGTGTTGGGCCAAACTTCATGAACAATATTTGATTTCTATTGTAGAAAGGACGCCACAAGTGTGTTCGGCTGCTGGAAGAGTCAAAAAATAAACTATATAATAACTACCTGGGCTTCTTCTTCCTCTGTGAAATCATTTTTGATGTTGAAAGTCTTCCTGATCTCCTCAGGGGTTTTGCCTTTGATCATGTTGGCCACCGTCTTGCAAGTGACATCTAACAGGCCTTTGATGTCCAAATAGTTGGCGGCCTAAACAGAAAAGGAAAAACAGTGAGATTGGGGGGGGGGGCAGTGACAGAAAAGCTATAAAAAAAAAAATTTTTAAAAAAAGAAAAGCAAAGGACTGACTGACACCCTAGCATTTCAAGGAAAATATAAACACTTACAGGTTTATTAACAACCTACCAAGGGCATTTTGTTTTGGATTCATTTGAGGCACCAAAATGCTATAAAAATAAAAATAAAAAGCTGTAAATGTAAGCAGAATGCAAAACGCGATTCAATTGGCCAGACCACATCTGGAAGTGGAGGTTATGATCTCACCCAGGTGTAAATTCTTAATGACAAAAATCGGCCCAGAAAACTGAAAGGTTTCTATGCTTAAGCAAGCCCGGCAAAAGCTACAGGTAGTAGCAGTAGTGTGCTAGTCTTCCTCTGCAAAAAGATATTCAAAAATGAATGACCCCGTCCATGGCATTGCGTCCCTTCACTTGGGACGTGCCATGTTTGTTGACAGGTCGGCCAACACTGCAAAGTAATTGGATACAATCACAAGACACAACAAGAAACATTAATACCAGTTAAAAATGCACAGACCTGTAGATCAGATCCAGTTAAAGTATCCTGATCACATTAAAAGCAACTCTGAGTGGGGCCTAAGGCTTATCACACACAAAAACACAGCACAGCTGTTTATCACTCTACGATAACTCTAGAAAGTCAGAATGACGACAATCACTTTATCCTTTGCCCTGACAACCATGAGGTCAACAGTGGAAATACGGTGTTCACGTTACAAAGTAATCTCCCAGGATCATGTGCTTGCACGTTTTTGAAAATTAAGCCACTTTTTTCTACACTTCTGAGAATATTATATTTTCTTTTATCTACTTTCTGTGGAATCATGATGATTTGATCATGTTGTGTTATTGTTTTTAAAAATTCTGTTGTCCAAACTCATGATTTTAAACACACTGTAACTAAAAAAAAAGATAAGTGTTTCAAGTTTGTAAACCTTATTAGGAGATTTGTCTGAACAGTTTTTATTTCAAACATGATTTTGAATACATTTACCATATCTGGACACATATCAAAAACATTCTTATAAATATTGCTATACTCATCTCAATGATATTTCATTGTCCTACAGCTGAGTCAAACTACATTTCCAAGCCACCAGCCTACACACTAGACTGAGATCACCAAACAAAACATCATCTCCACTCTTGCCGTTCTCCAGTAAACTCATATCCTGTAATAACCTCTTAAACTTTACATAAAGCCTTGCATTCGTTTTCATAAAGGCAAGGGAGCTCTCACTGAGCTACTACAACACCCCTGCGTCTTCGGCATCCTCTGGCTCCGTGCATGTAAACACATGGGGTGGAGCTCAAGTGAAAATCAGCTCATGTGACGGACGCCACGACTTGTGTGTCACTTCCTGGAAGCCCACAGCTATACCAGCACCTATTTCCCAATCTCTGCTTAGGTTACCTTTCACGTGTTCTGCCTGATTTACCTTCACATGTTGCCCACAGAAAATCCCTTCAAGGCCAAGATCACTCCCTGTTGTTTTTCAGCTTAAAACAGTCTTTCCAAATCCCTGCCCCTTCTACGTCAGTCACCCAAACCACCTATCTTCAAGCTGTTGCTAGGCAACTTTTATAGCTCTTAACAAACTAAAGCTCTCAGTACTCTGCCACAGCAGTGAATGAAATAAACAGACCACAGGAAAGGAGGATCACAAAAGAAATACACACATTCAGCTGTACAAGTAGATGACAAAAAGAGGCACTAAATCAGAAGAGAATATCACAGTGAAGGTGTATCGCAGAAAATGTATTCAGAAACCAAAGTATAGAATAGGATTTCACAATAAAATAGGATTTCAGTTAATGAGTTACTGACTCCTAATGCTTCCTTACACAGTCAACAACTTAAGGGGATAACTTGGGATCGGCACTCCAAAGAGCGAGATCAAGTTAGTAAGGGGTTTTTGTTTGGCCACCTACGCTAATTCTGCTATAACCACCCCGCATAATCATTTTTGAAACGTTCTGGCACCACACTGAACTAGTACTGGACAGACAGAAAAGAGCACCAGCTTCAAAATTTAAAAAAAAAGATTACTCTCCTTTTTTCATCATAATGGAATGAACTGAGAAAAACTATTAATGTTACTGTATTCCTTTTTGTGTTTCAAACAGCACCCAGGTTTGTTATTAAAATTTTGGGGCTCAGGCTTTCGTGTCAAACTAAACCCACTTGACTGACAGAATCGAAAAGAAAGTGAACCTTAACATTTTTATTAAAATAGAATTCTCACAAACTACTGGTTAGGAAACACTGATCAAGTGGGCGTCTGCATGTGTGTGCACGAGCTTGTTGTGGGGACAAAAATCTGTTAACAAATTAACACTGTGGGGACTCACCTCCATTCTGGGGGAAAAAACCTGGTCCGTACACATTTTAAACTTCTGTTAAATTATACTTTTGTGTGTTTTTTTAGTTAAAGTTCAGGGTGAGGGTTGGAATTTCATATGTAACGGTTGTGGTTAAGGTTAGTGTCAGCCTCTTGGGAATGAATCTAGGCCAATGTAATGTAAATGTTATATAATGTAAACTGTATTTACCAGAATGAGTTCAAACAAGGTGCCTTGGTCCACTTTGAGGAACTCCTGGTCCCACACGGGAATGTCATCTGTCCTCTTCTCCTTGTTCTCATCATCCTCAGGAGGAGGAGGATCATCTTTGTGATGAGTACACCACTGAATCACCTAAAGGAAATACACACACACACACACACGCAACTTTAATTAAGGTAACGAAATTTGAATGGAATCCATCAGCTCTGCATTTGAAACTGTGCACAAAAGGTTTATATACCAAACTAAAGCGGTTGCTTTTCTTGTGTAGTATCACTGTGCACACTGTTTCGCTTGCTTTTTTTTAAAAATTCTTTTGGTTCACATAAATGTGTTAAATAACTTCATGCATATTATGGTTAATTTAAATATGTTCAAGATCTCCAAATGGAATAAGGGCAGAAGAATCTGAAAACCGTATTATTTGAATGACTGCAGGTCTTGAGTACAAGTATGAACTTGTAGAAGAGACAAAGAAACAGGCCTTCACATCCTTCTGCTCACACAAATATGATTATTTGGAACAATTTAGCAAGGGCAAAAGGCAACAAAGAGCTTATGCTTCAGTGTACGATAGATAACAGTAAAAAATTAGATCATCATATTAACAGAATTTGAAAACAAACCACATATATACTCAGTTGCCAGTTTATTGGTCCACTTAGCTAAAACAAAAACATTCACACAGTAGCCTTGCAATATATCTGGCTTTCAAGAAGGACCTAATGTTCAGTTCTTGTTGAAACTGGGATGTGTTCCTGATATATTGTCCAGGCTATTTATATCAACAAGTGTAAACTTTAGAAATATTGGAAAACTTTCTCAGGATAACGTAACACAATTCATTAGCACCACAAACTACAGGCTCCAAAATGACTTAAGTTGAATCAACACCGCTATAAAAACAGCTGCAACAAAAACTGATTGAAAAAAAAAAAAAAGACTAACAAATTGGCAACTGAGTGTACAGTACATGTACACAAAATTCAGCGAGTGTTTATAGTATATTTAACTTAAAACAGTATCATCTCTGTTTAATGTACAACTCAGATTTAAAAAACACCTATGGCATCACTAACTCATGCTTCTTTGCTGAAGCAGGAAAAAAAAAACCTCCATGTTCTATTGCATACAACCAGAGTTTGACTGTCAAAACACCTCAACAAAACCAATCTTTTTTTACAAACACATCTGCCATACACTGATTGTCATCATAGGTGTGTGTGTGTGTGTGTGTGTGCACATGTGTGGTACGGTGTTTGTGTGTGTGTGTGTGTGTGTGTGTGTGTGTGTGTGTGTGTGTGTGTGTGTGTGTGTGTTTGGTACCTTCTTGAGGATGGCAGCATTCACATTAGGGAGTGGAACTGGGTCATCATCTCCTTCATCATCCATTCCCAAATCTGTCAAAGAACCAATGACTATCATACATCAATCTGCACTATATCTACCACAAGTTGCATCTATTTAAGAAAAATACAACCCCCCTAAATTGGTGCAAAGGAAAAATGAAGTCACGCAATGGACCCTAAAGTTTGTGTGAATTTGAAAATTATACCTTCTAACATGGTCTTGATGGTGACAGACTGTTTGGCTATCTCAACATCCACTTCGAAGATTTCCCCATCGGAGCTCTGTAGTTTTATTGTGGGCATTATCTGTAGAGTAGAACAGAAACAGTATTAAAAAACATGAAATGGTAGCACTGCGATTAGCCAGAAAAAATTAAACGCACATTAATAGATGACCGTAATTCTACGTCTGGTTATTGCTAACGCTTTGGCTAGCTAATACTGATGTGATAGCTAGTTGACAACTTATCTGTTACCCCGCCACAGACAGATCACGTCATTAACAATTAAGTCGCTACAAAAGCAGCGATACACTTGGTACAAGTGTTAACATATTTTGAAGTTACCAACGTGGGCGTCGTTATTAGCAAGATCAACTAAATCGACAAGTGGTTAGCGTTAAAGTGCTAACGTCTCCACCAAGCCAACCAACGTTACATTTAGCTAACAGGCTAAACGAGGGTAATGCTAACCACGTAGCTAGCGTGATACTAGATACCTTTCATAGCTAGCTGAAAGGTGTTCTCATTAATGCACGAAACACCAGCTACAATGCCCGCCTTGTGTGTTTTTACATGCAAAAACTATCATCTAATGTTGGTTAATAGTGAGCCTACCGGGCAGCTAGCATTACCATGCACAATGCTAGCATCTTAGCTTGACGTTACCCAAGCGCCTTGCAACGTCAGTGAGGCCTCTTAGCAACCACATTCAGGCTCGTCAAATGAAGATGCAAACCAAACACAAAAACAATCGATTTGCCCTCAGCCACCACAGGTGAACTAGATGGGAAATGACACGTTCGGGTTTGCGAGGCTACGTACCGCTAACGTTTTAAGTCCGATCCAGAGGTGAAACTCCTCTGTAGTCAACAGCAGGGCCTGACAGAAGCGGAGGGACCGAACAGTGGCTGGAAGTCTCTGGATCAACCTGGTGAGCCTGCCGCCCGGAGGCTGACGGTCGCTTTGTCAGATGCTGGAAGGGGGCGGGAAAGGGGTGGGCTGCTTTTCCTGTTTATCTAACCCCGTTTCATTTCGTTATCTGACGCCTGACGCACAAGTGTCTACAGGGACTTAAGCTTTCTTCGACAAGCCTTTAAAGCTCGTAAATCCTGTGTACATTTTGTTTTGGTTTTTTTGCGTGACATTGTGGTAATGAAATCAAATTTGAAATGTTTGTATGGGAGGGTGCTTATCACTACACACGGCATTTGATCGGGAATGCATTCGTCGTGTTGATGTTGTTTTACCATATGTAGCGACATTGCTTTACTTTAATTATGCAGTCTACTGTAAATCACAATTAATATTGTGTTTGGGTCTGTGGTGGAAAACAGTACTCGGATCCTTGGAGTGAGTTTTAATTACAGTTATTTTCAGTCAGTTAGTTTAGTCCAGTGGTTCCCAAAGGGTAACCAGATAAATCTAAGGGGTCTTGAGATGATTAATGGGAGAGAGAAGAAAGAAGTTCTGATACACAAAAATGTGTTCAGGTTTTTTGCATTTTTCTGTAGTCTTTGATATTTATTTATTGTTTATTTATCTATGTATTTTTGTCGTTTTCTTTTTAAATATTGAATAATCTGACCTCCCTGGGCCTCAAACTGTTATTTAAATGAAACTATCTCTGGCGGGGAAATGTCTCTTTGGTGGAGCCGCTAACAACTCATAGACGCCCGAAACATGACAAGGAAACACAGCTAGACGCCGTTTTCTTGTATGAGATCACACTCCAAAGTTTAAACCACTGGTTTAATCTTTGACAAAGCGCTGTGTTTTCTAAACTTACCATATGTGTTAAAAAGTACAATATTTCCCTTTTGAAATGTAGTGGATTAGAAGTGTTAAGTACTATAAATTGAATTTAATTGAATTGATTGTACCTAAAGTACAAAGTAAAGTGTTTAAGTACAGTACTTTTGCAAATGTACTTACTTCCCATCACTGTATTTGTAATGTTGTATTAATCAAGACCTGTCTTGTCCTGTTACTTTTACAGTTTTGGAAAATAAGCTTAGGGTCTATGTGCATGATAACTGTAGTCACTGTATTCTGTAATGGAGTGATAAAGCTACCAGGGAGTGGCGCTTTTTCCTTGTTGTGCATTCCTTCCAGCTGATTCCATGGTGCTTTCAAGTGCTCACCAAAAGCTTATATTCCCAAGCTTTTAGTGCAAAAAACACCATCTAGCCTATTTCTACATGTTGCATCACTACTGCTTTTTTCATAAATAATATACCAGAATGTTACGTGCAAGTTGGTGTTAAATGTTGGAACTGGTTTGCGGGAGACATCAAAATTTGACTTTCTCGATGAAAGAACCTCTCACAGCTGTCTAGTTGTGAGACAGTTCAGTTACCATTTCAGTGACACTCTCCAAGAGGAAGAAGGCCATCGGCCTGCAAACCTCTCCAAAACATACATCCTGGGCAAATTGCGAGCCAGATGGCTGACCCACTTGCTGGTCGGTGAAATGGCAGACTTCCATTTGTTTCAGTTCAAAACTGATACAGCTCATAGGGACTTCACTCAGGTTGTCACCTCATTCAGTGCAAAAATCTTTCAGTATCATAAAAAGAAAACAGCACTTTCACATGAAGTCTTTATTATTCAAATGGTTTGGTTAGTACAGACTCTTTATGTCAGAGGGAGTCAGTGAGTTGATGTGGATGAACACTCCATCATCTTTCAATCATATACACCAAGCTTGGTAACTGCATAAGAAGGGTTTTGTTTGTTGGTACACAGGAAAAAGAAAGTTTGTGTAAAACTTTCCTGATGGGGCTTTATTTGTAATTTAAAAAAAAAAAAAAAAAAGAATAAAAAAAAAGGAAGAAAAAAAAAGTAGTGTGAAATCTTTTTCATTCTTTTGACATTATGTTACATTTCTTTAGATTTACAAAAGTGCAAACAGATCATGCTCAGATCTCCTAAATATAATAAGCCATGGCATGTGGGATTCAAACAGCCGCATTTGAAGTAGCAAATTTTTGTCTTGGACCTCAGTGCCATCCGTCAGATACACAGGTACAGGATGAGGAATTTAAACATCACTGTTGTTTTACATAGTGGGAGAGATTCGCAATACAAGTCCTCAGCAATGAATATTGTAATGATTATGGCACACACCTTTTGGTCCATCCATAGACACACAGACATTGTTTTTGCTAAATGCTTAAATAGGTCTTTGTGTGGAAATACAATGTGCACTGCTGTGTAGCCCCCCAGTCTCCCATCCTCATTCATGTTGTTATCAGTTGAAGGTCATATATCATGGCAATACTGGACTTGACTGTACAAGGGTCGAAGGTCAGAGTTTACAGGAAGTAGTCTGGGGTGCGACGAGTGACATGAGGCTCCCCTCTGCGAGGCGCAGGATCAAACTGCAAGCTGGGTAGAAGAGGGAATAAAAAGCAGGAAAAAAAAAAAAAATGATGACCAATTATTTTCAAGTCATACATATTCTAAGCATGATACATGTAAGCATCGATATTAATATTTTGAATTTTGCAACCCTATGGCATGCTGAAAAAAAAATTACTCTACAGTCATGCAGACCTTCAGCTTTCAAAAGTCCACAGAATTACATGCACCAACTCCAGTTGGTCCTCTTTTTTTTTTTTATATACTTACAATGAGTATTTGAGAGTGTCATCTAGTTCCATGATAGCTGCCTGGTTGCCACAGCGGTAGCAGTAGTTGGGAGCACTAAATATTGTCACCACATTCCTCTCATGGCACCAGTTGTAACCCTGGGGGAAGCAGAAGCATTATTCACTGGAGATGTATAATTCAGGAAAAAGTGCTACTATAATGCAAAGCTTAACTGCACACTATGTTCTTGAACTCGGTATTACAGAGCTAGCTGGTGGTATAACTGTTTGTCCTTTTGTTTTCTTGCCTGTGGTTGGGAAGTCTATATCCTGTAACAGCCATTTGGTCACATAACAAATAATCATTCAGATGTCAAACTATACCGACATTAATATTTGCATGGTAAAATTACAAACATGCATAGTGACTTTTGAAATCAATCAGCCACTGTGGCCGGTTGATATAAATCTAGTTCCCTATCCCAAACTAAGTAGCAGCAGACAAAATGAACATACTATACACAGACACACACCTCCATAACCAGCTGGTGGGCACGGGACACCAGTGTGAGCCGGTTGGCGTGGTTGAAAGTCTCAGAGATGTCCTGACCAAAAGTGTAGCCAGCTCCCCGAGGAGAGATACCCCAGCCACCGCGGTCGTCAGGGTCTGACCACAGCAGGTCACACATTGGACCCTGTGGAGGACAAAGAGCAAGAGGAAGAGGAGCATGATAGCAAGGAAGCACAGCCACTATCATGTTTTAACTACAAATGTACTGAATTATGGAGAAACAAGAATATCAACGCAATACTTCTTTTGTACTTTTTAGGTATTGGTCATGATCAAGTTACTTTCACTGACAAACATTTGTTGATGACAGTTAATTTAAACTAAATCCTGTTGTTTTCTGTTCAATTTTTTGTTCTATTGTACTTAATTTTGATGTTTCTGGCCCTGAGGCTTAAACCTTAGCTTTTGAAAATTGACATATTTAAGTATTATCTTCACCTCATGTGGCACTTCCTGTAAACGATCCAGTGCTCTAATGTGATCCAATGTATCTATGGACGGTGACAGGCCTCCATGAAGGCAGAAAATCTGGAAGGACAAGAAGAAAATTTGAGTACTTCACTCTGACCGTCAGCTTCAGAATCCATCACACATTCTTACCATTTTACTTCCAAAACTTATAATGCTATACATTTCATTCCACCTGGTAACATTAGATTTTGTCACAACATTAAGTCCTGTTAGGTCACTGCACAGTCCATATTTATAACTGTGAAACCCACCAACATATATTCTCACCTGAGAGTCTACCAAGGCAGTGAGGGGGAGGTAATCAAACAGGTCTGTGAAGTACTTCCAAACGTTGGCGTTACCATATTTCCTTAGGCACTCGTCATAGAAGCCATACACTTGTGTGATCTGTCTGCTCTCGTGGTTCCCTCTCAGGATTGTGATGCGCTCCCGGAAGCGTACCTGAAACACAAGCAGAGAACAGAGCTGTATGTTAAAGCCCTATTAAATTTCACCGTTAGAACAAGTCAAATGTGTGAGGACTTTTTAAATTATTACTTACCTTAAGTGCTACAAGTAAAGTGACAGTTTCTACAGAGTAGTATCCTCTGTCCACATAGTCTCCCATAAACAAATAGTTTGTGTCTGGAGATTTCCCTCCGATCTTGAAAAGCTCCATAAGGTCATGGAACTGGCCATGCACGTCACCACACACCGTTACCGGACATCTGACCTCCTGGACATTTGACTCCTTGGTCAGGATCTCTTTTGCCTGGAGAAAACATACACACACCGTGGTTCATGGATAGGAAAATGGGGGGGGGGGGACCCACCAGGTAAAGTGAGAAATACAAAAATTGCAGATCACACAAAAAATCCCAAAGGAGCCTCAAATAACCGAAAAGTCAAGATCGTCCATTATATGTAACATCCAGTACATAATTACACTCATAATCCTGCCGCACTGATGTATATTTAGACATCAAGTAAATATGTTATCAATAACCTGACACTTTACTTATACTTAAAGCTTTTTCCCAAATTTATGTAATGTGTGTCTGCTTTACTGTGTTCTGCTCACTGAAATGCAGGAAAATCCATGTGATCATGCACCGTAATCAGATGCACCATACACTGTCATTTTCTATCTCATTCTTTGTTCTCCATCTTTATTTCAGGAATTTCAAAATCAGCCTCTAGTTGGATTAAGATACTACACAGTGATTACAACACAACCCGCAACATCACCACCACAATCTCTCCAAGGAAATAAGCCCCTACGCTATTTGTGTGCGTCTGTCTCTCTAGTTTCCTGTGGGCCTGCACTTGGAAAGACAGCTCTAGTTGCACTGCAACATTTCCTAAAATCAATTAGTGTGATGCTCCAAAAGCTGAGGACAGAGTGGAGAATGGTTGCTGGTGTGTTAGGATGAAATACTTTGTTTACTCTGATCATTACTTTAAGAGGACTCAGCTATAGCTAGGAGGGCTGTGGCAGCACACTGAGCTACCACACCAAAAAGTACATCTAAACTAAAAAGAAGTGTATGATTCAGTATGTGGCCTAGAGCTAATGTTTTTAGAGCAAACACTTGGTTACTGTTGTCGGCTGATTTAATGCAAACAAGGGACAGTCACACACACTGATGAAACAGAAATATGTAGAGGATTTGCTTCTGCAGCTCAGCTGACGCGGGACAAAAAAGGTTACGAGGCATCATTTGGAGTCATGTAAAAACAGCCACCTGGGAGTGAGTAGTGTCAGATTCTCCCTATATTATGTATTGTGTTGTAAGATGGGATGATGGGAGTTTTTACCGCATGGTAGGATTTCAAAAAGAATGAAAAGAGTGCATTTTTTGTGTAATTTAAAAAGGAAAGCAAACATCCTGTGAATTATTTTCAATAAGCATTTGCCTAATGATTATGCAGCCTTTACCAGTACTGATGAAAACAAAACTAAAAACAGGGCAAAGCTTTAAAAAGTACTAATACTAAATCCGGAGACCTACAACAAGGCCTATTCCTGGAATGAGTCTAGCTCTGCAGGCTGATATCACTAAGGGGGTCGGTCAGCTGGATGAGCTCTTTTAAAAAGCTTGGGAGCAAACAAAGTTCATGCAGAGAGCGAAATGCTCTGAGCTGAATGACCACCACATATGTCTGACGTGCTGAGCCGCATGGGAGCAAAGAGGGAGACAGAGTGAGATAGGGAAATGGAGGGATGGGTGGGATCAAGAATCACACCAGCTTTTTATACTCCATTTTCAAGTGTTTACTGATATGTGATTCTAGAGAGAAAGGTCACTTTACAGCCACAATAGGCTTGAAAGCAGGGGCTGATGTGGTTTGTGTGCTTCATAGGGTTGATATCACATAATTGACTCTTTGAAAGCAACTGCCGATTTGGTATGGGCGAGCATATGCCGCCTTCTATCTAAATGCCTGGTTTTTGTTGGTGGAACATTTTGAGCAGCCCCCATCGTTTCACACTGATCCCTTTAAAAAAAACAAATGTGACCAGGGTGAGAGAGAGAGAGAGAGAATTGACGTGACAGAGTGCTGAAGTTGGCCTGTCACCCTGGCAGATGGGACAGAGAGAGACGGATCCACAGTGACCGGGACAGGACTGCAGCACTGCACAATGCTGACCTATATTACACCGCACATACATACACACCCTCCACGTGCCCATGTTACCATGTGGCAGGAGGCCTTTCAGTGACTGGGCTCTGGATGACAGATTGACCAGGGCTTCGAACTCTAAAGCAATTGAATCACTAAGCCAGAGAGAATATTCTACGTGCCTGTATTAAAGTGGAACAGCAATATATTTTTCATTTGCCCCTTTCCTCCATTTCTAATTACTTTGAGTGAGATGAGGGGAAATAAACAAATATGCATAGTAAGTGGGCCAGGTCAGTCTGTCTGTGATCCTCCTTACTATTCACTGTTCTTAACCTTAAATTTCCTTCATAAAAGATATAACTTGTATAGAGAAGAAATGAGCATTACCTGGCAAATACATGTGGCAAATATTAAAAAAAAGGTTTAAAAAAAACAAACAAAAAAAATAAAAGTGGTAGTAGATAAGGTAAGTTGGGATAGTGAATCGTGACTTTTTTTTTTCCCCCCATTGTCCATGATAACTTTTTGGACTACAGAATACTTTAGAAATCCACAAAATACACTGTGGCTTCTAAACAATGCTATTGCAGGGACATAAATATACTGCGAATTAATCATTTTCGTTGCTGTTGACTGTTATTGCTGCAGTGTTTTTTGGTTTTGTTGAGCCATGGAACCCATCACTGGTTAAGCTTACTATCCAGTTCCCCCCCTTGGAAACCATACTAGACGCTGGGTTTAAACAAAAGTAGAGAGACCCAATCAATGCCAATATACTTAAGTGCTATCTATTTCACTCTTTAGGACATCCCCTAAAAGTTGCTTTGCCAGTGCATGACACAGTATATGGCCTACAGCTCTGTAACCTTACACTTACCTGTATGGGTAATCTGTTCAATGACGCATCAGATATCACCTGTGTCCTGAATTGGCTCAGCTGATTATAACTTGTTTAATGTGCACTTGGTGTGAGGCCAGCACACTGACAGCTGGGTCTGACAACAGATTCAAGTTATATTTTCTCAACATATGCTGCATTGAATTACTGATTTTATTTCAGTCTAGTTTTTATCCTCTTATTTCCCTGCCTACTCAAGAGACTTGTTATCTTTAGTGAACCCCCTGCAGTTGTAAATAGTCCTCACTGTTGTAGTCAACGGTTCCACTTACAAGTTAAAATCATAATCAACATCTATCACTCGCACCTTATTTTAAAAAATTTTGTAAATAGCCTTTACACAATTTAATTTTATGATCATGTAACAAAACAATGCAACAAAAATAGGACAGAAAACAAAACATAAAACAGGATTATAGTTCTATTGAATCAAATATTACATAAAACTGGAGGAAGTAGACTAATGCAATTTGACCTGCTGCTTCTGGCACCAGGGAAACTTCATCATGACTCACAATTTAAGCTTGGATTTAGCAGCAACTTCAAAACTTAGTGTGTGAGAGAGCCATTTACTCATGAGGTGGCAGGTCACAGCTCATACCATGGATGCAGTCCAGAGGTGAATAAAAAAGATGATTGCAGAGGTTACGTACGCACCTCGCCCAAAGTGATCTGTACCTAAAATGCCACAGGCAGGCTGCAGGAAGGGAACCTTGACCCAGATTACAGCTATGCCCACGACATCAGATGCCACACAGTCAACAAACTGCTTACTCGAGTGCCGAGAACTAAAGTCAGCATTTTCCTGGCTGTTGCAATATAATCTAATTTAAGTGAGTTAAACACAGCCTAAAAGTTCTCCTGGAGACAACTTAGTTGCGAATTAAGCTGGACAACTCAGCTAAACTACAACCACAAACAATGACCTCACTCAAGATGTTTATCGTAGCTAAAGGTTAACCATCTTCCTGACAAAAGCACCATAATCAGTGTGGAAATCAGATAAATGATAGTGTCTTTGTTGTCAGCTTTTCAACTATGAGTTTGTGAATATTGCTGACATGCCTTTAACAACCTCTCATCAGCATCAGGCATTGGGACTCGAGTGTGTTGCCGAGGATCACTGTATTGTTGCATACTTTCATCTGTGTTTTTGATATCCATTTTTACTGTTTTCCTAATATTACTAAATAAACATTTCCCCAGTTTTCCAAAGCAAATTTCCCTATTTATGTTGCTGTAACATTTCTGCCTTTTATAAATCTTTTTTCTGTGGGAAACACTTTGTAATCTCACAATAACACAAGGCAAGACAAAATAAATTGGATCTAGCCTCAATGGTTAGTAAACGGTGCCTCATAAGGGTATCAAATGAGAAAAGATATGAACAACACAGGGCTTGACACTTAAAAAGACAGAAAACATGTCTGAATGGTTATGTAACTCTCAAAAGGTTTATTTTTCAGAAGAAGGAAAAAAAACAACAGGTCAAGGAAAGGATATGTCTGTCATGCAGCATGCAATATGCATTTAATTAAATTTAGTCAGTATATTTGGCAGGGACATAAAACCAGTTTCCAGTGAACAGAACATTGTCTGCAGTCACTCAATTTCAACCCGTCAACTAGATTAAACACTATTAACTGATCAAACAGATTACATCACCGCTCTGTAAACGGACATTATTTGCTAAATACGTCTAGAGCCTTTTAGAGAGGGGAGATACTGCAATGCTGAAAACTGAAAAATCTGCACTGATTCTGATAAACAGGATAAAGCTTATTAGTTTTTACTTCATCCTGTGCACCAGACACCAGACAGAAACTCTGATATGTTCTGCCTTTTCTGAGATTGCTGGAAAGCAAAAATGAAAAGACTGAGGACAAATTGCACAGCACATCTCATTCCTCCACACCTCCATAACTCCCAAAACAGAGACAAACGCTCTCTGAGTCACAATGAACAGCGTTATCCTGAGTCACATACTCTGATCCCCTTAGCAACAAAGCCTTTGATAGTGTTAGTGGTGCAACTCACAATCAATCATATCCTCTGCTATTTTTAAATCAGGGAGGATGTTGTGTAGGTACATTCTGCTGAATATATTAACAAAATTCACAGGGGGATGGATGGATACATGCGGGTAGACAGTAGTTTCAAGCAGCTGAGCTCATATGAGCTGTGACAATGATACAGTCTCAGGGTGAGGAAATTATGCAGCTTTCCTTTTTCCTCTCCACTACTTTTACAGCTTCTTTGCTGCATTACGAGGGTACAGTGGCGAGCAAGAGGAAAAACACAACATTATTTGTGTAGATTGTGACTGTACTCATTTTTAATTGTATGTATAACTAATAACCGTTCACAGATCCCACCAGTCAATCTATTTTCTTGATCATCCAAGACAGATGTTTGCAGAGCCAAATACGTGCTCAGAGTTTAGCTAGTTTAACTTTTTGAACTGACACAGGATTGCCACAGCATGGACCACCACTGACCCCCTAACCCCACTGGGGAAGGTCCAAGTCCCATTTTGGGATCTCAACCCACAGTGAAAAAAAACAGGACTGAATAATGCATTTAAAACTATTGGAACTGACCTATCAGAGCTGAGCGAAAAAAGAAAACAAATGCTGGGATTAACGAGCCACTTGAGAGTAGCGTGCCCTTAACGTTCAGTGAACAGCATTCCAAACATGGTAGTGGGTCTAGTTTGTGTGTCCTTTTAAGAGCTGGGAGGGATATAGCTGTGCTATAGAAATAAAAAAAAAAATCTGGAAAATTACAATAAAAAAAAAAAAAAAAACCCCATCTGTCCAAATTTAATCTCTGTTATCAGGGTTAAATTTAACAGCAAATTTGAATTTAAAGAAAACCAGGATACCCAAAAACTAAACCACCATAAACTGATGACAGGTTTTGTTGTCAGTCAGGACTTCTAACACTGACATCCAACAATCAAAGACAGAGGTGTCAATTTCTCCAGAAGTGGCAGGCAAAATAGACCACGACATGAGGCAGCAAGAATATATAGTGATCTTTGGAAAAGGGGGGAAAGACCTTCTAGAACACATAAATCTTCATCAGAAAAAAATATTTAATTTCAATAAATTCTTGCAAAAAATAAATTTAAACAATCTAGAAGCAATGAACACCACATTCTGATGACAGAAAATTGTTTAAGAGTCAAGGGTGAAATTGTTCTTCGAGCCCAGACATCTAGTGCTGGAAATCAGCAAGTGGTCTGAGCAGAAAGGATATTAAAGAAAGACTGGGGTTAAGCTCCAGCTCAGACCAGAGAAGTCTGCAAAATCCATTGGCTGTTTGCCAGCCAAAGGAGGAAGAGAGCATAAATATCTCGGTCACTGAAATATTGTAACTGTTTTGTATTCAGTTTATATTTGCATGAACAACAATATTGAACAACAATTAGATAAGACAAAGTTGCACCATCAACGCCACAATGTGCTGGCAACAACTCTTTGACCCAGATATGATAGTGTCAGAGGCAAAGTCTAGCCATCAAACAAGTTGTATTAAATGACATTTCCGTGGTCAACTTTTTTTCAGTCTCAAAGTAATTTTGCTTGCATTTGTCTCCATAGATCCTTGATTAAATTACATGTGAAACAACGTCGGCCAAATGTCCCAAAACATGGATTAGTAAATCAAATATAAGGGCGGAGGTTTAATAAGGGGTCAGAAGAGAGATTTGCCACTCACATGATGTATCTCTGGCCAGTGATGTCATGTATAAGTTTGAAAATTGACTACTTTATTGCCTAGTATACAAGTGAGCATCACTACTTATTGGCTTCAGAAGTAAATGAGAAGCTAGATGAAGGACAGGGGTCAGAGGTTAACTGCAAATCATACATAAAATACATGAATAGTTAGTGAATAGTGATAAACCATCTCTATCTCAGCTCACCCAGAGTTTTAATTGTACAGTAAAAGTTTACCCGCCTTTCCATGACTTCAGGTCGATTGTCATTACATAAGGATATAGTCTTTTAGGATAGAAGGGGTCAAAACATCCACGTATCTTTCCCCTTTTCTACCAGGTACCTGCCTACATGCAGAGAACATGAGACATTATGTACAGTAATAGGTAAGCAGTCAGTCAAACTTCACTTAAAACTTGAGTGGAGTTTTACTGCCACATCTAGCTAAAAAAGATGCTACAGGTCACGGTGACAGTTTGAAGGAGAGGGGTCGTAAATGTGGTATGTCACTTAAATTCACAGTATTGCTGACCCAGTCTGGCTAGTAAAACCCTCGGTAACTGACAGCATGTGCCCGTATTTCAGAATTTCCAGACATTTCTAACAGGCAACAGTAAAGATGTCCTGAAAAGAAGAGGCTAACCGCTCACAATGATTGTCAAATATACGCACAGCGCAGTGAAATGTACACTATAGACGCCATTTTAAGAATGTCTGGAAGGCGACTGTAAGGAGAGAGAAGACGATGACAGTTACTTGGGGTTGGGGGCGATTTTTTTTTAATATCTCACCTTTTCACAGAGTGTCTTCACTTGTCCCTCCGACAGCTGCTTGCATTCGTTGAGCTGCTCGATCCACTGATCAAGTTCTTTCGTAAACGCCTTTTCGTCCATTTCTGTGTGTTTTCGGGGTCGCTGCAGTTGTGTTTGCCGAAGCGTTAGCTAACTTGGGTCAGGAGACGACTCCCTCAAATGTTCTTGTCTTTTCCAGAGCTTACAATATGGCCACAGAAGGTGCTAATTGCCCTCTTATTAGAAGACGCATGGACCTCTGCTTGCCAGATCGCTATGATTTGACTGAATTGAAACTGAAGAGAGGGAGGGAGAGACGTCAGTTGACGATCCACCCTGGAAATGAGTCCGTGTCGAGCGACCCAGCAAAAAAAAAAGCAAAAAACACCGCACTTCCTGTTCTGACCTTCTAAATAAAAGCAATTCTGCTGACCAACTTCTGCGAAGTGTTATACAAGGCCCCAAAACTACTGCTTGAATAGTCCCATCAAGGCATGTTCGAAAATATATAAAATATTCTGCCTTTGAACTGATTAATAATTTGTGTCTGATATGGTTTTTTTTAAAGTTTTCAGGCTGGATTGTGAACTGCAACATTTATTTTTAATTATTTACACTTATAGTATATAGGAATCAAGTGTGTCTGTGTTTAGCTACATTTCTATCTGAAATCCAAATCACTTAAATTTTAGTTAATTAATTTACAATTTAATACATTTAAGTGTGTGATTTAAGGTAAGGTGGCTTGAGGTAGCTCAACCACACCAATGACAAAATAAGCTCAAGTGCCTTCATTAGAATTGACCCAGTGACGCACAGCAGTTTTCACTGTCTGCTTACGGAGTGACTATTTCCTTAGACCAGAGAAAATGATTTTTTTTAAAAAGAACTGTTATAGGCTACTTTTCCTGAAGCAGACTTTTAAAGCAACCAAACTGGGGATAGGAGTTTTTGTGGGAAAACTTACTGCCCGAAGTCAGTCGCCTCACATCCGGCCGCACTCTGGTCGATTGTGTCCGGCTTGACGCAGCAGCAGCACGAGCGCCGCCCGACACAAATAGCAACGGGCGAGCGACGATGGCAACTCTGTCATTGGTTCGAGGGGCTGCTTCCTCTGCAGTTTTATTGGCTCGCCGTTTAACAGAGAAGCTACTAACACGCGCCAGAGAGAACGCATCATCGTTCCTTAAAAGCATGCTGTGAATTTTATGGTGTGGCCATGATGTCACCGTTTTACATGTAGCCCACAAAATAAACAACGGCTAGTAACACCTGGCGCACTGTCTACACAGGGTTCAGTTTTTTGCAGTTGCAAATATAACTTATTCTGTCGCCACTCGGCATAATTATTCATTGCTCCTGTGGTATTTTTGATGTGTATAAGGCATATAAGCAATTTTAATAACCGACCCCATTCAGATAGTCTGTAGACCCAAAGCCAAGTGTTGTCTATTTACACAAAGCCTGATACAGTCTTTTCCTTTGTGCATTAGAGTTCCATTGTTGTCCAAAACCACTGTTGCACCGGGTGAGATGTTCCTTCAATATGATCAAAATGCGTAGATCCCAAATACACTCTCCTATTGCCTTAAATATTCAATTGCAGAAAAAATCCCATGCATCAAAATATTTCCCGGAAAATGTCCTGTTTACCACTGTTTGTGTGAGATTTGCTAAAAACAACAGTACCCAGGTGTTTTAGGGAATTATTTTTGCCTTTAAAAAAAAAAAAAAAAAAATAGGGACTAACAGGCTAAGGGCTGACAGCAACAGACAGGCTGTGGGGAAGTTATAAAATAATGAGAAGTGGACTCACACTGTTGGTTTTTGTACTTTTCATGGGGTTTCTGGAGACAAAAGTATAGAGTAACACCAAGCTTATCCTTTAACCCCTACAAAGCATCTGTTCACTACATCAAAGCTTTCTGGTTTGAAATTTTTGAATGTTTAAAGCAGCAAACTTTCCAAGCTATTTTTATACACTCTCACATTTAATATCCTCTTCCGACAATGACCCCTCAACAGCCAAAAGCAGACTCGTTTTGACCATTTGCTTTTATAGTGAAAAGCCGTTACGCTGTTATCACATCATGTAAACTCAGAGGCAGGCCTTCCCTCGAATGTGAAATAGCATTCCATGGAGAGCTGAAGATCACTTGCTCAACAAACACACCTCCTTAAAATCAGAGTTAAACTGACAACGTAACGAACCAAAATAATTTTAGGAAGACGTTCAGTGTGGGGCAGTGTTATCAGATATGAAACAGAGCTTAGGGTAACTTGCACACAATAAGCTATTACATTCACCTAATGGAATGTAACACATGTAAAACCCTTTTTTGTCAGCAGTTGCTTTATCTTTCCAGTGCGAGAGATTCACTCCAGCCTCAGACTGTGATTCAGTGATAGCTTTTTTAAAATTTAAAACGCAACAATTTCCCTTTGTCTCGACTCCATAATGCCAACAGGATATACACATCTGAAGCTGCAAAGGGAGTGTGACAGGTACAGCATGTTCTCTGAAGAAAATGTTTTGTTTCTTACCTCAGCACGCTGTGGTCTAAATATGCCTGTGCCCTGCCCCTACAAGTTTCCATTACTTTAAACTGGGGATGATTTTCAATTGAATAATTTACATCGAGTATTGCTGCAGGATAGCACCAGCTTAATTAATATGTATGAGCAATAATAATTATTCTCTTAACCTACAAAATCACAGAACAGAGAGGCAAATCTGTAACATAATGCAAATCTACAAAATCTATTAAAAATCTACAGGGGACTGACATTAGGGGACTATTTCTAAAATGTTCATTTCAACTTTCAGACTAAAACAAATTTTGTTTGCAAAATCCTGGCTGCAATACACTGATGAAAGTTTGTTGCTATTAACAAGACTTTCCAAACATAGATTATATGTAGCATGTTGCCCTTTTAAATGAATAGTTTGGCATTATGGGAAATATGCTTATTCACTTTAATGCCCAGAGTTAACTGAAAAGATCAATACCACCTTCATATAAGGCTGTTAAATATGAGGCTAAGGAGAGCAGCTGGTTAGCTTATTTTTGCATTAAAGCTGGAAACGGGGGTAAACAACTAGCCTGTCTGGGAGCAGTGACTTCAATACTCAAGGAAGTCACTGCTCCCAGCCAAGAAATAACCCTCCATAAAACCACAAATTGTCTTTTATATGCTTTGGTTTTTTTTACGGACTAGACAAACCAGATATAACATGTTAATCGGTGAGCTTCTGCTGTTTCCAGTCTTTGGCTGTAGCTTTGTATTTAACAGACAGACATGAGAGGGGTATAGATCTTCTCATCTGACTCTTGGCAGGAAGGCGGGCAAGCCTTGTTCCCAAAATATCAAACACCACCATGACGATTTCCTAAAAATCCATGCACCGTGGAGGCTAGATCTGTAGTAGATTTGTAGCTTTTCTGCTCTAACAGACCACTCTGTTGTGAAAACATAGTATCACCCACTTCTTTGTGTTAGCAACAGACACCGTAAATGAATGGGAGGGACCTGTGCCAGAGATTTGTCAGGGATGCTGTAAGTAAAGGGTGACAGAGGCCATAGGTGTCACTTTAGATTGAATAACAATACACAACCCAGAAAAGTAAGAATACATCAATCTGATTTTAGTGTCTTTACTGTCTGTGTACTTTGCCGTGAGTCTGTGTGTGTGTGTGTGTGTGTGTGTGTGTGTGTGTGTGTGTGTGTGTGTGTGTGTGTGTGTGTGTGTGTGTGTGTGTGTGTGTGTGTGTGTGTGTGTGTGTGTGTGTGTGTGAAAGCTTGACACAAACCCAGCTACAACATATTTCTAGGTCCATTTGGCCCACCGCTCAAAATGCAGACCTCTGTCTCTACCACAAAAAGACACCACACATCAAACAAAAGCAGTGATCAAAGGCTGAATCTGCTCTTCCTTTCAGAGCCCGCGCACTGACGCACTGAGACAAGGACAAGTATCACATTAATTAATAATCATCGCATCATAAATTAAACCTGTTAGTTTCCTTTGCAAACATAATGAAACACAAGACAGGGTTGAAAAGGGGGGAGGCAGTGGGCAATATGCTCAAATTAAACGGGGCAAAGGTCCCTTTGTTTTAATGTTCCACTGCTGGCACACAACCCAAGGCAGACAGCTTACTTTTAAAGTGTAGAGAATACTGCTTTCTTACAGAAAAGTCCTCCTATCTTCTTTTACAACCATCACGCATGAGCTCAAAAGGACAACTCCCCTTCAAAACACCTTAGTTATAACCACAATTTTCTTACAGATTACAGTCATCATTTCTGTAATCTGTGATCTGTTACAATTCAGCATTAGTGAGGGGGATGTCATCCCTCTGAATTCAAAGTGAAAACATCATCCATTTTTGATTCAGCTCCATTTTAAAAGAAATCATATCTATTTTCTTCCTGCTGCAGTCAAACAGTCCCACAAAGGATTTGTGTGTGTGTGTGCAGTAATAACCAATCTCTCAATAAATTCATATTAAAGTGTGATGGGCAGATCCAGACGCTGCTGCACTGTGGTTTTTCTGTTTTTCCTTGAGCCTCTTCTGCAACAACAAACCATGTAATCATCCACATTTTCGAGAGCACTCTCCTCATGAGTGAAATTCTCTGTTTGCAGGTTCAAAGTGAAAGTAAGCCACCATTTTCTGCTTTGCAAAGACTTGAAACAAAAGCATCAGCTACATCCTTGTAATAATAATAATAATTTTTAACAAACCCAACCAGTATCTCCCTCTGGATCACGATAATCAGTTTCAAACTTAAATATCAGATCATGCTTTTGATTATCTGCATATTTAGTCATACTTGAGTTCATTTTAAAAAAAAAATCTGGACCATGATGCTGTTTTCTACCTTGTACTCCACAGCCTTGTGACTCATGATAAGCCTCTACTTCATCAAGTTGCCAGTCTCTTACACTGTGACCTTGTAGCCTATTTTAGATCATGATAAGCACTCTCTGGATCGTTGTTTTCCACATTAACATTTCATCAATCACTTTGGAAACAAGCTCATCCGGGCTGTCTGATTGTTGTAGCCCTGGCTTCCCCGGCCAGGAGACTGGGCAGCTCTCCAACCTGGCACACCCCAGCAGCTCAATCACCCCACTCATGTGACTGACCTGCCTTTATTTAGTTTGTCTCTTTCTGAGTTTCTTTAGCCAAAACCCTGTTGTATTTTAGCTTATATATCTTATCTTGTGTTGTGTTTCACTCATTTAAAATCCCTTTTACGTGTGTCTTTTTATATTGCCTAGTGTTTCTTTTATATCCTGTCTTGATGCTTGTTATGTTTTATGTACAGCACTTTGAATTGCCTTGTTGAAGGTTCTACAGAAATAAACTTGCCCTGCCTTAGTTTCTTCCATAGTTTATGCAGATCTATGCCTAAGATATCATTATCAACAAAATTACATCCATCACTTTGCAAAATGCAAACAAAAGTGAATAATAGGAAAAAATATTTTTACCAGGAGGATTACACAATTGGTTAGCTTTCATCACTTAGCTTTATCCAACCGCGTGCATTTCTCCTGTGATGACAGAGTCTTAAAAGGCTGTCTCTAGATATGGAAGTGATGTCATGGTGGCCATCTTTGCTTAAAGAAGCCCGAAATAAAGGCAAGCAAAACAATACAAGAGGTTAATCCAAAGTAACATAACTTTCAGCTTCGCTGTGGCAGGACGCAGCCACTCTGAGCTCCAACACTCCATTAAGGATACACCACTATACATGATTCTTTTATCAGCACCAATGAAATGGCTGCAATTTATCAGAGGGCCTTAATCTCTGTTGTTGTGCCCGTTGTGTTATAAAAGCTACTCAGGTACCTTCTGCTGCTGTTGCTGCTGATCAACATCTAAATATAATTTATCTGTGTGTGCCAAGAAGGTTTGGATGAAAGCCCTTTTAATTCCAGGCAAGCAGATGCAGACTGCATGTTTGATGCTGATGCCAAGTTATCAGGGTAAAATGGCAGAAGCCTCTCGTAAACAACACTATCAGAGATATATGTGATGCAGCGGAGAGAAAGATCATGACAAATGGCTTGTTTTGGAAAGTTGGATGATGATACTGTTTGTGATATCAGAGGAGAGGAGGAGGCAGTCAAAACCCTGGAGGTGGGTGGGACAGGGGGACATTGTGCACCCCCCCCCAAAAAAAAAATCAGCCACTGGTTGTATAACAATAGCTTATCAGGCATACATAACATTACATCAATGGTGCATTGTGAAGTCATGTGATGATTACCCTCTGCATAACCTTGAGAAGCTCGACATAAAGACAAGGAGACAGACTGACTGCAAGAGACGGATACATACATACATTAACAGAGAAGAAGCCAACAGTTTATTCGGTAGTAGTTTTAGATGCATACAATACATGCAGTAACCAATAATGAAAAGGTATAAGAAATAGTGTAAAAATGTGGTGCTTACACTGTGCATAATACCACCTTGTATGGACTTTTGTTATTAATTTGAAATCTTATTTTCACTCTTTTTGGTTTTGTTGTTAACACATAAGTTTCTTTTATCAGTGTTCCTTCACTTATCTCACTTGTCTTTTGCAGTAAATGTAAGTGATCTTTTTTGCATTTCAGACTAAATATAGAAATACAGATATAAAACCCCCCAAAAAAACCAAAAAAAACCAGAGGAAGCAACAACCTCTACGCAACTCTCTTTCCCTTTCCACCAATTAGCATCCAGTGTCGTGTTTCCAGGATACCGGAAACCATGACAACAGTAGGTTACTCTTCCCATCTGAGATCTTGAGCTCCATCTGCTGTTGACAAGGAGGAAGTCCGGGCTGCTTTTTCACAGTCACTCTGAGGACAGTCTTTGGAAAATGAGAGCAAGAAGCCTTGTCAGGGGAAAAATCTTTTTTTGTTTACCAATGTAGAGGCAGTTATACTCCAATACAGTCCAACAAACATTAAGTGTGACTGTTTTTGTTAATTGAAACCTCATCCACATTGAGCCTTTTTTGTGTACTAGTGTGTTCTGTTTACTTGAGTATTGCTCTTTGCACTATTTATATAGCCTATAAATTCTGCGCCACACATATATTATAGAACTCAAATTTTAATGTCTCTATAAACATTTCAGCTATCTTGACAAACTAATCTTGACTCAAGGTCCTATTATTTGTTTTTTTCTGGAGCTTTCAACAGCATCTCATGGTCTCTCATGAAGCTTGCTGAGTTGGCATGGATGTGGTTCTGCTGTCATCATGTTTCCGAAGCTTGGAACTTTAAGTGATAACATCTGGTTGTATACTGGGGAAAGATCATAATCCCTGTTTCTGTTAAAGAAGACGAAGACCATGAAAAGCTGTTGAAAGTTCTGGGAAAAGCAGGTGAATTGACCTTGAGTTAAGATTATTTTGTCACACTACCATTTCCAAGATCAAGAATGAACTTGCTCAGGAACATGCTCAGGAGCCGGCCAGTTGAGCATAAATTCATTGTCAGTTAAGAGTAGTCAGATCCAAACTCATGGCCATTGAGTTACAATTTCAGTATATTAATAAAGAAAAGAAGACAGGTAAATTGAGTGAAGTGCTCTTTCTCAGGCCGTATTCACATTAAATGAATTTTGAATCATTTCTGCTTGCGAAGTGCTGGGTTCAAAATACACTGCCTGGTGCATATTTGCATACATCATGTATTTCAGCCACTTTGGTCTTTTGCCCTTTATGTGCTTTTGGAGATTTCAGCACATCGGAAGCTGTAATAAACATTTAAAGTTTTGTAAAGAAGGTGCTTTCAACATTTTTTTTTTTATCATGCGTCATCAAAGTTCTGTCTAGTTCTGTCTTGTCCTGTCCTGCTCTCTCCTACTTTGTTTTGTTCATTTCAGTGCCACCTCATGCCTTGTCTTTTCTCACTGGGATATTTCTCAGATCTCACTCTCAGCAATATTTCACTACTTTGACTTATTCGACAGAAAACAGTTCCCATATGAAATCACTCCACAGTGAGGCCTAAGTGGACAAAATGGGACATTTTGGAAGACATTTTAGCGCCCTCCACTGCCATCATCAAAACACCATCATCCCTCTGGTAGAGTTCAGAGACTCTATGCAAAGGCGGACTGCATCTGTTCTGGAGGCTTTTGGTGGTCTAGCACCTTACTACAGTGTTTTTGTTGATTTCTTCATCAAGTTAGGAATCAGGCAGCACAGGATATCTTCAATAAAATACTCACTAGACAGGCCCAGAAGATCATTTCGGACCCCACACATGGCCTCCACCCAGCGTACCAGCTTCTCCCCTCTGGCAGATGCCTTAGAGTCCCCAAGTGCAGGATGAACAATTTTAAGAACTCCTTGGTTTCCCTGTCCATCAAAGCTTGAACAACAAGCTAGCTCAAGGCACATAAGCTGACTGTCATATTAACGTTATTCATGAGTTATTTTACAATTTTGAATAACTATTGTGCTTTTGTCCATCAAAGTCTGCAAAAATGACAAGCTAGCCAAAGCCACGTAAGCTGTTTCTTTTCATTATTTATTTACCTTAACCTCACGCTGCACTTATTTATTCTGGCTAAAGATACAGTTGCATGAAGGGAATATGCAATGGTTTGTCAGTGGCAATGTGAGTGTGTGGATTTGCTATGTGTGTGTATAGGGATGACAAATGTGAATGTACTATGTATTGTCATTTGCTTTTTCTAAAGCTGTTGCAGTATATGTCTAAGACAAATTGCCATCGGGAGAATAAAGTTTTCATCTTTAATTTCTTAATGTTGTTTGGACTGACCAATTAAAGAGATTGGCAATGAGAAATAAATGCATGTTATATCAGTTTAACTTCTGTCTCTTACCCCTAGGCTGAATAGATCCAGTGGTAGGGCACAGTCATCAGCATTTATTCTACTGTGTCTGTGGTGCATTGGGGGAGGGGGGGTCATTTATTTGATGATTAGGAGTATATATTCTCTCTGTATCCGTTGCTGTGGCCTCCCAGAAACACAATGTTTTAACGAAGAAACACTGGAATGAGGACATACTGTGGTACAGCACCAAGAGATAGGCTACATGATAACATGACCATGAGTCTGCAGCCAAATTAGTGGCTCTATTCAGGCACTTAGTGCTTTGAGCAAAAGTCTAATGTCAGCATGCTAACGTGGGCACAATGACGATTCTAACATGCTGATGTTTAGCAAGTTAGCCAATTAGCATCAGACACAAAGTAGCATCCAGCAGTTGTTGAGCCATTTTACTACAAGCCAAAAGTGTCAACCTCCCTGTGGCGCTAGGGGAGAAGTCCGGTGATCACTGAAAAACGGGTGCCCTTCACGTATCCTAAATTCTGACCTAGATGTTCCAACAGGCCGCAGGCTTGACCAACTGCTCACCCAGTCAGCTGTGTAATTTAATTACCACCATCGCCCATGCAGATGTAACAAGACATCGTTGCTCTAATGAGACAATTAGCTTGTACCATCTTTAAGCTTCACTCCTCATTACAGCTGATAGCCGTTGTACACATTGATAGCTTCAGTCCCGCCCTAACACTTAGACTGGAGTCTTCCAGCCACTGCCAGCAGGTTTCTGTGGAGACTACTGGGTCATTAGAGTGAGACTTATGCGAGAGGTAAAAAGGCCTGAGTGACCTCTCCATCCACAGAGCATGAGGGTGAGAAAGGGAGGGAAACATTCATCATGGCGCATTAAGTTTCAACCGATATGAATGCTGAAAGAAATATTAATATTTCTAGACTGAAGACTGAACCTGATCATTTTAAGGTATTAAAAAAGTAGGCCTATGTTAATGAATTGTATATTCATTTTCAATCAATGCATCATGTTAGGTAGCTGTGACTGGAGAAGTACTTCCACTGTAATAGAAATGGACATGAATAATTGACATTTAATTCTGGAATATCAGCCTAGTTTTAAGCTCTATGCACATTTCAACGTACGGATGCACATAAACAAACACACAGAAATAGAGGAGCCTTAGATGTAATGGGAGAGCTGCGATGTTAAAGATACCTACTAGATGTGGATGACAAATATTTCTGTTTCAAATTTCATAGTCTCAGTTAGATACACAAGACTATGGCAGAGTTTCAAATGACTGTTATATATCATGAAATTATACAGCAGAATTATTTTGTCTCAAACTTTCCGACTATACTAATTTAATTTTGAATTAAGTTTCTCACCATTATACAGTATATTCATAGCGTTTCAGAGTCTCTCTAAAGCAGTCCTTTGGCTAAAAAACGGTAAGTTACACAGTTAATACACTATTATCACCTTCCTCAAAATGCATATATCGTTTCATTTACAGTATGTTGGTATATTATGAGAGGGAGAGATAAAGAGAAACACCACTGTCTCTCAGTATCTTAGGGATTTCTCTGCCCTTTCTAATAAAAGCACCTGAGCTCATCAGTGATACTCTCTTCCTGCCTATTTTAGCTGGATCCAGGCCTTTGTCCAGCCTCCGCCAGACAGACGCACACACATGGGCTCACGTTTTTTCTGCATGAAGCAGCCGGGCAGAGAATTACAAAACAAACTATAACTACTTCAAGAAAAGTAATTTCAGATGTTGCATAGTTGATTAAACACCTGATGCATTACAATCAGCTTCTTGGTCCTCATCAATCTCCCTTAGTAAACATCATTTCCCTATTTCCCAGCTGATAAAATCAAGTTTTCCACTGTTGATAAAATTTCATAAATGCTTCTTTCCTCCCCAAGGAACCCAGATAGCAACACCTGATGTAAATATGCTTTCCTTTTGGGAGAGCCAGAAAAGACTGATGCTACAGCCAGGCCGTTCTTTTCTATGTGTGACCTACATTCTCACAACAGTGAAATGCAAACAGGGCTGTGTGTCTATTGATAGCTGCATTCTGGACTCTCTCGGGGAATTGGTCAAGAGAATGATTAAGATAGATTAGGTTGCCAGTTATATTTGTTGGAGCACAGAGTGGGATTTCACTAAAGCCCTGCAGTGAGACTGATCATCTAACTCACTCAATGTGCTGTTATTATTATTACTGAGCTGTGTCATGTGATCTTGGTTTTGGTCAATTTCTGCAACAATTTGCATTTTGAATATGTTTACCCAAAGAGAAGAGACAATAAAGTTATGTAAAAGTATACAGTAATATTAGGTAAAAGGTAAAGAAAAGCAGCAAATTGTCATTTAAAAATGACTTAATGAATGAATGAATTAACAAAATAGTTGGTGATTATTTTTCTGATAATCAGCTCTAGACCACATAAAACTGTGCATACATAGTTTTACATAATCTGCATATGTATTAAGACTCGCCTCTAGTACTTTAATGTCTTGATGCCAAAATCTGAGGATAGAAAGAAATAGAACACACAAAACCCCTCTCATAATTCTGATGCAACAACAAAAAAAAAACAAGAACACCACTAAGCAATTAAAAACCCATGTTAGAAACACAGGACAGCATTGGCAGACATATATTTTTTCTTTATTTCTCCCTGGGGTAGGGATAATCACATTAACGGAGTGTCGTGTTTAAATGGGGCCTGTTGAATTTGCAGTAAAGTTCTAATCATAGAGAGCTGTGTGAGCATGAAAGCGAGGACACACACACACAAGGTCTGTGATCACTCATCAGCGACTATGATGGAAAGAAAGTCACAAAAACATTTGATTCTAATAGTGCTCCAAGAGAAGTAGATTCTTTCATGTTTTGTATAATGTAATGTACTGTTATATTAAATTCCACTGAGTATTCATATTTTATTCTGTTCTACTCTAATGACAGAACGGCTGGATGCCTGTTCTGATACTGAGTCCAGCAGAGGAATTTATAATGTCACTGACGTGTAATTTTTCTTCAATGATTTCCCTTGGCTATGCACTGAATGCATTCCGACTCAAACTTTATTTGTAAATAAAACTGATGATTGTTGCATTTAGCTGTAGGATATGTGTGTGAGTGGCAGGAGCAGTGTAGTGGCAAGAGGGAGAGCCTTTCAATTTCCATTTACCATTAAAATCTTATTATAGGCCTACCAGAATGTGCCCAAAAGTTTGAGGTATCACCAATATCTGGTAATTCTTTTGGGTTTCGCAGGCTGCGAGAGCATTTTTCGTTCCCTAAACTTTGGAACAGTTTTTCTGACATCAGATTATCTAAACTGACAATCCTTGACTCTTCTGCTATGTTTTTTGACCATTTTTATTCTTAGTTAGACTTGTATAGTTTGATTTTTCTTTTGTGAAGCAAAGTCTAATCGCATTGTACAAGTTGCAGCATAACATCAACCAGTGAAGCCATAGTTCTTGATTTAAGTCGGCCCATATTTTCTCTGACTTGACGTTTATCACTTTACAGGCTGGACCGTGCAGGCAGAGTGCATTAACTAGAGATGGATTATGTAGACTTAAGGTAGGTAATTTACTGCTGAGTAGATTATTAGTCTGGTGCACATTAATTTTTATTTTTGCTTGTCATCTGCTCAGAAACCAAAGTGGGGTGACTATGTTAAGTGGATGACAGGCTTCCTCGTCTTTTAACAGACAGCCTTTTCTCTACCCATATCAGGAGACGGATGACATGACTGATACTGCTAGCCCATCAAAATGAAAAACACATTGCACTACTCTCCTCCACTACACCATGCTTTATTCACCTCACCAAATGTCCGCGGCTATCGTGCTTTCATTCGGGCAAGATAGAAGGGGAAAAAACGGCAAAAGAGGGCACAAAGGCAGGATTTGTTAGGGTGAATAAAGCTCGGTGTGCGGAAGAAGAGTGGTGCAATGGGTTTTCATTGTTGATGAACTTGCACTGAAGCCCGCATTGCCTGCACCTCTGTGTGTGTGAATTCTGAAAGTCAGAAAATGAATTATGCTGTTACCATGACAACAGAGAAAAGTTGCTCATTGTGTGCCTAATGCCTATATATGTATATATACCCTACAGATCTCTTCATATTTGTGATAAATGTGATCAGAAAGTAAGTTATTTAGGTTTGCAGACACGTTTTGAATACTTTCAAGAATATTATGGGATATCACAGGCTAGAGATAACAATATACATGAAAAAAGGCTGATAATAAACTTTATAAACTCAATATCAAGTATTGCAGGCACTCTATATGTCACTATAGAATTTTTAAATATTGGTGATACCATAGTCATGGATGTAAGGGCCTATTAACATTTTTTTTTGGAAAAATCAAAGACTCAGGCAACAGCAGGGATGTCCTGATCACATTTCTTTGCTCCTGACCCTGACCTGAGTCCATCAATACTGAGTATGAGCCAAGTATGATCTGATATTTATTTTTCTGGCAGTATTGTTTATGCTCCGTTTATTCAGCACATGCTTGGCAGCAGAGTAGCTGCGCAGTAAGAAAATATAACCTGCATCGCGGGTTTCCTTCGATGATTTCCTGCAATATTTTGTGTAGTGTCCTATAATATGTGGACTTGCTGTGACGGTAAGCTTTCGGGAAGGGTTCAGACTCTAGCCTCTAGCACCATCTCCAGCATGAACAAAATACTTAAGTTCAAGTGTGATGTTTCAAGTAGGACCAGAGGCCTGGGACGACTTTGTCTCAAAATCTCTCCCTGGTTACAGCAGATGCAAAAAAAGTACCATTAAGCATAGTGAGATTACAGACACACTGTAGGGGACTGACATTACATAGGAATGGCAAAATTATGCTTTCTGCACGATATTATGAAGAAAAAATGCCTTGATACAAGTATCACATAAACACTTTAAATTCTTATAGAAATTTGCAACAATATGGGTTGTCGCCTTTATGTCAGAATTGGTGTTTAGAGTTCAAAAATATTATTATGACTGCACAAATCCAAGGCTTGAATGTATTTTAAATAACTCTACTGGATGTTGACAGACGAAAACAGTATATTATCAGATATCGCCCTGGATAAAACAATTAGGGTGCATCCCATATCCTATACCAACAGAAATATAGTTGGCTTTTTTTTTCTTTTTCTTTTTTCGTTTTTGGGGAAGCATTTTAATTAACACTTTTACATCAGCATCGTTTCTGACATAAAAGGGGTTGTACCGCTGTACAAGCGACGTCACCATAAATAGCTAGCTAGCCAGTTGTTTTGGGAGAAGAAGAAAAGGGCAACAAGCGGAAGAAACGCCGTATTTGGTTTCGGATAGTATTCGGTTTATGGTCCTGGGTTTTTTTTTTTTTTTTTTTTTTTAAACAGATTTCGAATAATGTCGACCCCGGCAAGGAGACGGCTTATGAGGGATTTTAAAAGGTACCGCAGCGTTTTGGCAGTATTCTCTGGTGTTTGTGTGGAGCTAGCAGCACTAGCCGGTGGAGCTGTCGGTAGCTAGCTTAGCTTAGATTCTAGCTGCTGGGGTGCAAAGAATATTGCATATAAAGCTAGACTGGAGTTAGTGTGACACGGACTTGTTAATTTACATGGTTTGTTTCGGCATTTGGCGTCTATAAGATTGACAAAGACACTATTGGATACTCTCAGAGTTAATAGAAGAAATCCGAAGAAGGCAGTTGGGCTTTATGCATGTTTCCAACCCCGGGGATTACGTTAATTTTTGTGTATTTTTATTTTAACTGTCAGGTTTCGTTTTTGTTTTTGTTTTGTTTGTTTGTTTTTGTTTTTTGTGGGGAGGGGAGGGGGCGCTGCAATTTCAGATAGCGAGGGTTACCTGACTTGGATGAAATTTGGCTGGACAAAAGACTTGTTGAGGATTTAGTAAAACCCTTTGTCTTGGCTTAACTGGCCCCGGTCAGAAGCTAAATGTGACAGGATTCATATTAATTACTCTGTGCAGTCTACTAATGCAGTGGGTTTTAATTTCTGCTGGTTAAAAGGCTGCAACCGTCAACCGGCCAGCTAACATTGTGGTTTCAACCCCTCTTGGCAGCAACGTGGCTTGCAGGTATTGCACAACTTGGAGCGTGTGGTCCTGGGTGCTCCCATCTCAATATTCAGGATGGCTAGATATGTACCTGCCATCTCTTCCTGCTGCTCTTTTCTGTATTAAGTGGTAATATAGATAAACCGCCCATACATCGTTCTTGGTTAAATGATAGTATCACATTCGTGCCGTGAAGACAAGAAGAGTATGTTTGGGTGTCCTGGGAGAACCACACCTGTCAAGGGGCTGCTTGTAATACCTGCTATCCCCAATCTGTTGCCATGCTCCATATGGCACCCTACAGTAGGCGAGTGTGTTTGTGTGTTATTCACGCACACCTGTCAGTGGAAAAAAAGATGCTAAACTATTCTACTAAGAACAGCCGTTGGGGTGGGGGGGTAAGGTGTCACTGTAACTCTACTCTGCTGTGCCAGTCCCCAGGTGGTAAACCAACACACTGAGGCAAGGAAAACACAATGGCACATTCCTGGATCAGCCTGTGTGTCCACGCCAAGGCTGACTGATTGAACTAAGCCCGGTGTGATATTGCCTAACCTGCCTTGTTTGATCTTTTATGTCAAATTATTTGCACAATATGTGTCTTGAAACTGAGCTATTTCACTTTTGTGTGATGTTTTGGCTCAGTACTTTGGACATGGAATGACACTTTGGTGTTGTAATGCTGCTTAAATAAGCCTTTTTTTTTTTTTTTTTTTTTAGCTCTGTTGTATGAACAGTTCTAAAACTATCGTCCTTTTTTGGTAAAGATTTTTTTTTTACAGATTATATTCAGTAAAGCATGACTTTCATTTCTTCTCCAAATGTATTTTTAGAAGCAGTTGACATTGCGAAACCAGCAACCATCACCTTACACTTCAGTACCTTCACTTTCTTTTTTTGCAGCCTTATTTAGTGAGGATTCAGCTTTACAATAGCTAATAAAACTAACAGTAGTTTTTGCACTAGTCTGGTTTGGTCTGATAATGAGAAATTAGAGCAACATTTTCTTAATCTTAAAGCTACATTAGCAAAGTTAAAGGTTAAGTGTTTCTCATTCTGTAACCCCGATTGTTTGATCTCACTAGACTACATCATTTCTTGCAGCCCTTAATCAGACAAGTTGTATATGTGCATCAGTTACTGAATTACCTACGTCATATGAAGGGTTTCTGTGACCACATTGTTTTTGGTATGTTATCAGTAACAGAAATTATACTACTATTATTTTCACTATCTATTTATCTGTTGACTATTTTCTCCAGTTATCAATTGTTTGATCTGTAAAATGTCAGGAATTTCGGGGGAAAAAAATGTCTTCCCAGTTTCCCAGAGTCCAAGATGATGTCATCAAATATCTTGTTTTGTCCAACTAACAGTCCATATCCAAAGCGATTCATCTCACAAGGATACAAAACAGAAGCACAGCAAATCCTCACAATGCAGAAGCTGTACCCAGAGAATGCTTAGTGTGTGTTTTTGTTATTTTTTAATATAAGACTTAAACGGTTAACTGAATATCAAACTAGTTGCCAGTTTCTTTACTGATGATTGATACAAAACCATCACGCAGACTCCCCGTAACCCTAAAGACTGCTGCTCACTCCTTTGTTAATCTGCTGTCCGCAGCCTGGTCAGTAATCCCTAGTTTCCAAGTAAAATACAGTCTACTAACTATCAGTCTATGTAGTACGGAAGTTGAGTGGAGCATCAGTCAACCAGCAGAGAGCTCAGGCAGATTATGGTAAATGAGGTTAATTGCAGTGGGTCTGTCTGCAGCAAGGGACTTAGACATGGAACTACACTCACACACAGACACACAAATCAGCCTACCTTGTTTTATAGCTGTAAGCTCTTATTAAACCAGCTTTTATACTAGGCATCGGATTGCAAGCCTAAATAGTCTGTGATGATTCTGGACTTGTCCTACATGTGCTGGTGATCTGAAGCAAGACCTTTTAATGTGACACAGTAATGTTGCCTGAGTTTCAGCAAGGGAACTGACAAAGTAAATTTTGGTCGACTACACACTACCATTAGTTGTGTTTTGTAGCCTACACTGATCAATAGCTTAACAAACCAATGGCTGTTGTCGGAAACTTAATTTTAAATGTTGACCTGTGACATCTGTTTTGATTTGTTGTCGTCCTTGTTACCAGGCAGTTGTTACTGTGGCATTTTTGCACTGCACATTACAGAGATCGCTTGTTAGTCAAACAGCTCTGGGCAGTTTTCTTAGTGGAGCTGGAGCTAATGATTATTTACATTAATAATAAATCCATCTATGATTATTTTCGGGTATGTGATGAATCACTTGGACTTTAAAATAAAAAAAAAATAAAAAAAAATCAGACAGTAACTATTTAACTTTTAAGTGGACAGAAAATTCTCACTATTTTCATAATCAGGAATCATTAAAAACTGTTAATCATGTACATTTAGCTGGTTCCTGATGCTCAAATGTGATGTTTTGCTGCTTTTCTCTGTTAAATGCTCAAAAGTTTGGGGGTTGTTGACTGTTGGTTGTCCAAAACAGGTAATTTGGAGGCTTCACTTCAGACACCTCATAATCATAAGTTGCAGCCCTACTGTTAAGCATCTAATCCTCACATTAGTAAAACCAACAGGTCTGCATTTTTAACATGATACATTAGGTAAATAATTCATCAATTATTAAAACAGTCATTGACTAATTTTCTGTCTGTCAATCAACAAAACATTTGATCACTATTTCTTTGGATTCCGTGCTGTTGGAAGTTTGTCTTTCTGTAGTTGACACTTCTTTTTCTGTCTGATACGGCTCCTGAAAACTGCCCAGTTGGTCTACTTATTTCAAACATACCAGTGATGCTGACGCAGCAAATGTAAGTCACATCACTTTCCCTGCACCAGATGGTTTTTCCTGGGAAAATAAAAGACACCATATGTCCCGAACTTTGACTAACTGGTCTTCAGTGTTTCCTATAGGTCCGCAATGGAGAGTAACAAAATAAGCATTTATTGATAGAAAAGCATCAAGGTGCCTCTTCTTTATTTTAATCGATCTTTATCTTTATCCAGATATCCTGCTCGTGACAACGTTAGTCAGAAGTCATTTCAGGTGAAGGTTGACTCGGCGGCTAAAGGGCTTAGCGCTACCAGGGCTTTGAAGCTGCTGGTACAGCAGTGCTTTGGATGAGTGTTCATGGTATAGCTTATTTTAACTGACATGTGACAGCACTGTGGACACTGTGCAGTTGATCCTGCAAGCCCGGCTGTCTGCTGAAGTCATGTTGTTACAGCAGTTTGTGTTTTGACTGATAATTATCGCTCAGTCAAGGTGTTTATTAAATTCCTCATGCTCTCTCCCATCCTTGTCTCTCTCTTTCTCCCCCTGCCTCTTCATTGTCTCTCCCTCCCCATCCGTTTTTTTTTTTCTTTTTCTGTCCCTTTGTATTCATTACTATTCATCTTTTTGTATTTTTTTCTTTTCTTTTTTCTTTCTTCCCACCTTGCTTCCTGCTATCTCTCCCTTTTTGTCCCTGTCTCTCTCTCTGTCTTTCTTGCTGTCTGTCTGTCCATGTCTCCCTCTGTCTTTCTCTTACCATGTCTCTTTCTCTCTGTCTTACCCAGACTTCAAGAAGATCCTCCCACCGGTGTGAGCGGAGCACCATCAGAGAACAACATCATGCTTTGGAACGCTGTTATTTTTGGGTGAGTCATGCTCTAAATCCAACTCCGCCCTGCTGTCTTTACTGTGCCACTGATTGTGATGCACACATTACCCCTCTTACCCACCTCATTGCATTCTTGTTCTCCACGTTCTCCTGCTTTTCAAAAATATTTCTGAATACAGCCCTGATTGTTGCACAGAGCAGTCTGGAAAATCAGCTTATAGAGACTCAGTGGGTGTTTGATGGAAGAACGGGCTGGGAGACACTTTTGAGGCTAAAGTTGATGGGAAAAGGAGGAAGGAAGGAAGAACAGATGAGACCAAATCAAAAGAGTGACTTTTCGTAGGCATGTCCATCGGTGTATAATTTAAAGTGCATTTGAAAGGAGAGTGAATCATGAAAAAACAAGAAGGGACATGCTTTTATTATACTGGGAAGGACTGGTGGCATGAAATTCAAAAGTCAATGCAAGAAGTAATAAAACATCAAGAACAAAAGAAAATTGGATCGCTCAAAGTCATTTTTAAAACTCAACAGAAAGCAACAAGGTGTAACAAAAACAAACTGTGGAATAACACATTGGTTGAAAATAAAATCAGACTCGCTAATAGTTCCTCACTGAATTCAAAGTCAAAGTGGACGATGCAAGAAATGTAAAACATGAAGGCTGTTTTTAATTGTGCCCTTTACACAGACTGTGTGAATATGAGGAGTCGAGTAAGTAAAGACGCCGGTGTCTGTGTAGAGCATGTTCTTCGAGTATAAATAGCAATGGTTATGTTTTCTACAAGCCAATATCTTATTGGTAGCAGTGGGGATTTTTGGATTTTGGAAATAATTTAACTTCTCTCTCTCTCTGCCTTCTGCAGGCCTGTGGGAACACCATTTGAAGATGGTAAGTTCTCCATTTTGAGTTATCTTGTCCGTAAAGTGCACACTCAGTGGGAACGCATTTATTCAGACTCTCGATTTGATTGAAGTGTTTCATGAAAAAAGTGTCACCAGAAGTGCTCCATAACACAGTATGACTCCAATATTTTCAAGAAATTTAATACAAAATTTAAATAAGGTAAAGACAGATTACATTATATTTGGTGATTTTTAGCTAAGCAATGTAGGAGGACAAATTGACAGGGCTAGCCGATGTGTTATTGAATTTTCTATTGTAGTATATTACATGCATTTACAATTTATTATGCTTTCAAATTGTGTTGACAACTCCTGTTGTTGGCTCTGATCCGTATCAATCTGCCAATTATTAATTATAAATATTTTCATCGGTTCTTTAAAGAAATTACTGACATCAGTGTTGCTAATTGAGTAGCTGCTGTATGACACATACAACACAGGGGAGACACAAACATCGGTGCACATACATGACTAAGGTCAGGCACGAGAAGTGCTGACTCAGGGTTTATAGTTTTCTCTTGTTAGTCATCTCCCTCCTTTTTATTCTTCCTTTAGCCTGCAGTCGACATCTGTACCCCGGTGAAGGATTAGCTTCTCTTTCTAGTCGAGCCGGTGGTATTTTTAGTAACATAATTGTTTCTCTCACTTTTGTCTGACCTCCTCGATCCTTCACACTTGCATTCCCCTCACAAAATGGCTTGTGTGCACCCCTCAACACGCTCTCTCCCTCTTTTTGTCGTTCTCTCTGCCTCCTGACCTCTCACTCCACCCTCTGTCCCTGCAGGAACGTTTAAGCTTCTGATAGAGTTTTCAGAGGAGTACCCAAACAAGCCTCCCACAGTTCGGTTTGTGTCCAGAATGTTTCACCCAAATGGTAAGCGGTACAGCTGCCCAGACACACTCATGCTCACACACATTCACTGATTTAAACCATGCATTTGAAAACGGAGCAAAATGTCTGCACTCGCTTTATTGATAGCCAACACCTACAGTTTACATTTATTTGTGTATGACGTACAAGATGCCTGGACTTGGGATGTAGCACAGTTTGTCTTCATTATCTCAAGGCTTAAAGTTACATTCATCCATTCATCTTTCCGAGTTCATAATTAAATAAATTTAGTAGCTTACATCAGGCTGGCTGAAGATTTTTGTGTGTGTGTGTGTGTGTGTGTGTGTGTGTGTGTGTGTGTGTGTGTGTGTGTGTGTGTGTGTGTGTGTGTACAGGTAAAATGATTGTGCAACCATTTAACTTTGATTGCACTTCTGACCTTTTACAAATTCTTTAGACTGCACGTTATATCATGTGTTGTAATTTCCAGTTCCACCAGATCATAAGTTCCTTTTATTTATTGGGGCCTTCCAGTATTTTTTTCACAGTGCTGTAGTAATCTGCAATGTGAGAACAGGGCAAATTAGGATATCATTAGGAGTATACCTTTAGCTGGAGAAATTCTGACGTATTTCTGGATTCATCTTTACCATTTTTTTGTTGATCGGTTGTACATTCAGTCTTTATCTCAGTGAGACTGGTACAGAGACATAATAACTTGTGTTGTGATTTGATCTCTGTGGTCTGAAGCTTGAATGTCTCTCTTTTTTTCCAGTTTATGCAGATGGCAGTATATGTTTAGACATCCTTCAGAATCGCTGGAGCCCCACATATGATGTGTCGTCCATACTCACTTCCATCCAGGTTGGTTGGTTTGACTGCCTTTATACAAATTGCACTAGCACAGTCCATCTGGCATCTGTAACTGTCACTTATGGCAAGATTTTTTTTTTTTTAAACTTTTTTTAAAATACTTTTTTACTCACTGCATTTGCCTCAGTTAATGTCACTTGCTTGAATACACTGGACTAATTGAAATACATGGGGTATTGGCTTATATATATTCATCTCAAATGCTGATGTGAACACATTTCTAAAAATTTTCCCAGCAATTCACAGTAGTTGATACTCCTAACATACTATACAGATCCTTCATATTTGTGGCATAAAATGTGATGTGAGCTATTAAACAAGTAGTTGGTAGATGAGACTCTTGTATTTGGATATGTAAATTTCAGATGGGATCATTTTTACTGCACTTTAGACATCTTAAGTTAATTCAGTGGATTATAAATTATTAAATAAAAGGATTTAATTTATTCCCTTTCAAGTGTAAATTCATGTGCAATCCAACCTACGTTTTCTGTTCCACAGGGAGAAAAAAACATCAGGGATGAGAGATCAGAATAAATGTAAAATAATATTCCCAAGTAGTATATACATAGATCTGTATACCCTCATAAATTTGTTATAGGTACATTTTCTGTTGATATTACAACATGCACAAGTATATTTTTAGTATTCCATCCCATTCACAGAATCTGTCCTGGTATTTTAATGCTGATAAGTCACAGGACAAGTGGATATTTTAATCACAAATCTTACTTTCCACAGTCGTTGCTGGATGAGCCAAACCCCAACAGTCCGGCCAACAGCCAGGCCGCACAGCTCTATCAGGAAAACAAGAGGGAGTACGAGAAGAGGGTGACGGCCATCGTGGAGCAGAGCTGGGTGGACGTCTGAGCTTCTCTCACTCTCTACTCCTTCCTCTCCATCAACCTCTCTTCATTATCCCAGTACTTCAGTCACTCATTTTTTACCTCATCAAGAAACAGAAAAAGAACAGCAACTATATCAGAAGAACTCAAGTGCCAGCCTGAAAAAAGAGAAAAAAAAAAAGGAAGAATAAAAAAACTACCAGAGAACAACCAAACCAGAACGGACATTAACTTGCTAGCCAATACATTTGAGGAAAACGAGGGAGGGAAATCAATATCAATCTTATATTTGTGTCTTGTCCTTAATTTTACTTTTTATTTTATTTTTTTTATTGCATGATGTGAAATAAGTTATTGCTAACAGAATTTGTAATATATCTTTGTTGTTTGATGGATTTGGTTGGACTGTTAGTGTTTGAGTTTTACAGATTTTTTTTTTTTTTCCTTTTTCCCTTTGGAAACTTTCCTTTTTTTTTTTTTTTTTTTTTTTTTTTTAGAGGTCTGCTTGTGTCCACAACTTGGCTGTTTTGGAAAGAGCAGGTTGACGACCGAATCAGCGTATTTTGAAAGTCATGGAAGAACCCAGAAAATGCCTTTTTCAGAGTTGGTATCATCGTTATTCTTCAAGTTAGCCACAGATGCAGCTGATAAGGAACAATATCTGATCTGTTCCAGCATATGTCTGTTATTTTAAGACACTGTAGGTTTGGGCTCACAGACGTCACAGGCTGCAACAGCGCCAAGTCTCCCTTGCACTGATGAATCATGACTCCTGGGCTCGCCAGCGCTGAGGTTTTATTTTAATAATTTCTCCTCCAAGTTAGAAGATGATAGATGTAAGAGAGGGAGTGTTATGAGAAAGTAAATGGTAACACTAGGGCGCGACAGGAGTAGCTTGGACTGCGGATCCCATAGTGGAGATCAGGGTTGGCTGAACTAAGGAAATACTGTGTTCATTTCAATCAACATTTAATTTTCCTTAAGTCAGCTAATTGAGTCAGTCTTACACCATTCTTTTAGTTTTCAAAATGTATGTAGAGCATAGGAGCCTGTGAGCTAAGGAATTCAGCAGTTCTTGTATTTATCATTATGGTTCAGTCACAGCAAGTTTGAAAAAAATAAAACGTAACATCTTGGATGTACTTCTACATCCTGTTCTTCTCTATTCTATTCCGCTTATTTTCTATAATGCACCTTTAATTAGTTATCATCGTTCACAATCTAAGATACTGGACTGCATTTGAAAACGAGAGTTGAACTGTTCTCCGCTCCCTCCCGACAGCTCATCTTTCTAATTTCACTCGCCACACAAAGTAGATGACTTTCGCAGGATTTGTTGCCAGTAATGCGTGTCCACCTGAATGAAGTGTCGGTGCTTTTGATCCTTCTCTTAAATTGACACAGCGGACATATAAATTAGGGGAAGAAAAAGAAAGCAGAGGATAAAAGCAGTTCTATTCAGTGCATATACGTTTTTTGCTCTAAATAAGAGCAGATCATTAGAGGATTGACTGTTTCACTAGTGTGACATGAACTGCCCCCCCCACTAAAGTTGTTTTCATTTCTGCATTTGTCTCCTGTTTTATTTGTATGCAATACCCAATTAAAAGACCGCTTGAGTATAAATTGGTGACTTAACCCTGCCCAGCTCCAGCTGAATAATGAATGGAAGACAGTCATCATAAAACAGAGTTCCTCTTTTCTGAAACCGTAAAGGTCATATTGTGGTTAGTGACTTATTTCACCTAAAAAGCAGAGGGGATATGTTATAAAATTTTGTGATTTAAACAAAAATAATGTATACTTATAACAATATGCTGTATAAACATAATAAAACACATTTTTCAGACTTTGAGACAGGTATTGCGCGACTTATTTTTGCTGTTTAAATTTTATTTTCCAATAGGAGTTTCCCTTTTTGGTCCTCATGCATCCTTCATTATCTCATCAGTAATAACATTCACTAGTACCAGTAACGCTCATAATAGTCTGCTATGCTGTGTGAAAGAATACGACGAAGTAATTTGAGGCAAAAACTTCAGCCCGTCAACATAAGCGGCAGGATTGTTCAGATCCACATGTAATTGAATGTTGAAACGTTGTTTTCCTGCTTCTAAGGGGTCGCCACCGTCACATTACTGGCTTACCCTCCATGTTCCTTCAGGCTAGGGGTCCCTGAATCACAAAAACAAGAAGAGAGAGCTGGAAAGTACCGATAGGCTTTGTTCCATTTTTGTCAAAGCCATTTGACCAGATACCAACAGATAGATGTGTTGCAATTTACAGCAGCTTCACTCAATTTTATTTTAATTTTAGTTCTACGTCTTTTGAAGCTAATGCCTTAGTTTTTGCCCCACAGCCTTTTGATTACGATTTCCTTGAAATGTGTGAGGTTATGACAGAAGAAAAACTTTGCCCTGAATTGTTTATGAACTCACAGAATATCTGGAACAGCACCAAATTTCGATCCATCTTAACAACCTTCTAAGGGAAAAGACTAAATACAATCCCATGAGAAGAAAACAAGTCCTTTATTCTGCTTCAAACAGGGACATGAGTGTCATCTTGCGTCTAACCTAATATAAAAACAGCAATAAAAACAATGAATACACTTTAAAAAATGTAAAACAAGCGTGTAGAAATTGATGAGCAGTGAGGCTACCACACTGCCAAAACATCTTAATGTCTCTATACAGTTACATTTCTAAAAACCCGGTCTTTCTGGGTGTCATAGAAAAAGGTTTTTGATTCTCACACTCTCATCACATCCATCATAAACAATGTAGCACAGTAAAAAACCCACAGAAATGTGGTCTGACATGTTACAAGCACAGCCTGAGTGTACATAACAGCCGAGTCCCTTCAGTTTTGATCCGATACGACCACGTGAGACGAAACGACTGAGCTGCTCATCGACCCTGTGATAGAAGAGAGAAATACGTGAAGATTTTTTTCCATCATCTACACATCAGTCTGTCTGTGCGTGTGTGTGTGTGTGTGTGCGTGTCCATGTCCACAGACGCACCTGTTGCTTCTTAATAATCTCATCTCTTGTCTTGAAGACCGGTGCGTCCTCCACCACGATGCCCTCAGCCATTTCTTTGACTTTCTCCAGGAGCTCTGTGCTATACCTGCAATCAGTGCATAACGACCCACGGTTATTCAACAGCCGTAATAACTCTGTTCATATTTCTAAGAGGACGTAGTGTAGTGAATAATGAGCTGATAATTGATTCATTGTCCTATTTCAAGGAAAAAACGACAAACATTCTCAATTTCCAGCTTTTCAAATGTAAGGATGTGTTTTGCTGATTCCCTTCGTCTTGAATGATAATGAATTCAAGTTTTTTGGGCTGTTGGAGAAGCAATTTGGTGAAATCCCTTTGCAAATTGTGATGGACATTTTTCACTACTTTCTGACTTTTAATTGGCCAAACTATTAAATCGAGAAAAAAAATTAAAGCCATCATTAGTTGCAGCCCTAAATCAGTGTATCAATTTTACGAATTATAAATAAAAAAAATCTGCATTTTTTCCCCCTCCATTTTGAATCATACCACAAAAAATAAGTACTTTGGTGTTTGTAGTGTACTGAGAAGGCTACGTACAAAACCTTAAATCTAAAATTAAGACTTTGGTGATCAGCTTTCAGTTTTGACCAGATTGACTTTAAAGATGCTTAAGGAATCCTTCAAAAATGTTTTTGTTGCACACTTATGAAGATGATTAACTGATATGTTGTTGGTGGATTTTTGAAACTCAAAGGTATTGATATAAGCCTCAAAAATTGGCTATGCTCCTTTGATTATACTGTATTATACATACATAGATACTCTAAAGTTTTTAGTACTGGTGTATTTATGTGTAAGTAGCCTTTTACTGTTATAGTGGGTCGAGGCGGCGCAAAATTGAATGATTCTATATAGTGTTGGACACTTTAATCTGCGAACCCCCACTCTCACGCCATAAAAACCTAAAATCTGTCAGTGCCGTAAGAATGCTGCATTCAATTTATACCCATTTAAAAAATAATAATTTTAAAAGACAAGCCTCTGCAGCTAGGTGAAGCAAAAGAATTATGCAAAATGTAGCTGTTTTAGAAAATACTTGAAAGTGCATTAAAAATAGGACGGAATATTCTTAGTTAATAAAATGGTTCTGAGAACTGCTGAAGCCAAGACAGCTAGCTTTATATCATGATGCGGTTTTTGTCTCACACAGCCTTGATTTTAAAATGCGGGCTGCTAATCATAATCATCATCATCATCTCTTTGATTTATGACTGCAACTGCAGTCTGAACAGAGCCCATTAGTTGTTTTTCGTTTTACGGACACAGGGGGCAGCAGTGAGCCCGTCGTGTGTTGAGATGGTGAGACGAAGAAGATTCCGCGCTGGAAAACGATTTTGAACAAACCACACTCAGGCAAGTTTTGTGACTCGTCAGAAGTAATATCAACCAAGATGTTTCTTTTAGTGGAAAGGGGCTTCAATTGTGAGGACTAACTGATAGGTTTGGTGAATATATCTAAGCGGAACTTTAAAAGGGCACCACTACTGTGAAGCGCCTGGACTGAGGTGCCTTAACAACGGCGGATGGGTTTCAAATCCTTCAGCTCAAAAAAAAACAACACACTGTCCGAATAAGGGTGCATCTGTATTAAATTGTGACGGTCACGAAAACAGGTTGTGTTGACGCACCGACAGCCGAGAAACACGTTGTTGGCCCAGACCATGGACAGGGAGAGCAGGTGGTCCAGCTGCTGGAACTCGTAGTCGTTTATGTTCCGCAGAATGAACTCCCTCCTGGCCTGCCAGTGTTTGTCACTCTCCCAGTAACCTCGAAACGTTTCCACCTGGTCGGCCAGAGCTCGGTTCTGTTGAATAAAATCCTCCACGTCCAGGCCTGACATCTTGCTCCTCTCCCACCGGGTCAACAAAGGCACCTTCCTCTCTTCGAAGCGGGTCTTGGAAGTTGTTTTTCAGCGTAGCGTGTTTTCAACAGCGCCACTTAGTGGCGGAGGTGAGCGCTGCGACGGACTTGAAAGACCCTCCTTACCGAGCTTTATTGCCGGTGGTGGAAGTGGAAGTAGAAATACCATACTGTCCATACCATACTCCATAACAAATAGAAGTCCTGCATTCAGCAGTTTATTTAAGTGAAATTACAAAAGTACGGTCAGCAAAATATTTTTAAAGTATCAAAAACAAAAGTACTCATTACGCAGAAAAAAGGCTCATTCGATGATGTTGTATTATATATACATAGATATTATATTATAAGATTATTATTACTAGTGTATTTATGTGTAAGTAGACTTTTACTTTTATAGTGGGTCGAGGCAGAAAAAAAATGTAATGATTCTGTATCGTGTTGGACACTTCAATCTGCAAAACCCCCACTCTCAAGAAAACATTTTCTGAATATAGTTACACCATAAAAACCTAATTTTCCTAATTGTCTCTCAGAGAAGTAAGAATGTTGTTTTCAGTTTGTATCGGTTTCTTTAAAAATGCTCTTCTTGCTGCACAACAATTATGAAAAATGTAATTGTTTTAGAAAATACTTGAAAGCACATTGAAAATAGGTTGGAATATTCAGATTTTTTTCACTTTTATTAAAGAAAATAAGACTTTAAGGACTCGAGTGCAGATTAAAATGACTTGATAAGAAGGAGATTTTGTCCACTGAACAATATATTATATTTTAGAAGAATCCTGTATAATTTGCATAGAAATTATTATACTGGATAGTAAATAGTCAGTATTAGTGCTTAATAAATGTAGTGGAGTAGAAGTTTAAAGTGGCAGAAAATGGAACTACTCAAGCACAAGTACCTCCAAATTGTATAGTACTTGATTAAATGTACTTAGTTACTTTCCTTAGTTAATTTCAGTTGAATTGAATTAATTACACGTGCAACACGTCAATTCATCATATCAAAGATTAGTGTACATGCAAAAATTGGTATTAAGCAAGTGAGTATTAAAACTTAACGGTTGCTTTGGGTGTGATATTTTGAGACCACAATAGCACGAACTGCACAGTCATTTGCTGCAACTTGTTTAAGGTTTAAAATTCTCTTTTTTGCCTTGCACTGTCTGCTCCAGCGATACCTCCCTATACTCAATACTTATGTACAAACACACATACACACGCACAAAGGCAAAGTGGTATTGTCATTGTATGGTGATGTATTGTCTCTTTTGTCATATCTGTGTCGGGTGAATAGGCTCAATCTCATGTCAAATTAATTGCAACAAAAAAAAAACACAATCATAATTTGTCTGATGTCATATCAATAACGCAGAATAACAAAAAATGAATACGGTAAGTTTTTAATTTTGCGTAAGCGATCAAATGTATTCAGATAATATGTTGAAGTGGTAGTTCCATAGCTGCTTAGATGAAAAAGTGTTGTTAGGATTGCTCTTCATCACATTAGTAAGTAGACCTTTTTAACAGCAGACATTTGACTTATCAAAGCAGGAAAAGAAAAGGTGGAACTAATATGTTGAACCATGTGTCCCAGTAGGTCATGACAGTGAGTGAGCGTGCACAACACCTGGGCCCTGAAGCTGATGCACATAAATGGAATGTGGCTATCATTGATGTTATTAATGACACCTGTGCTTTTCCTATAATGACATATCAAAGTGTCTTCTGTGAAAAAGATCTATCTGGATTCAAATTAAAGCAGTAGCCCCTCACCGCCTTTAATGGCCGCCAGCGAGCAACAGTGGCTAACTGTAGACACAGCTTTAGCTTAGTCTTTCCGTGCTTCTCGTTTTGCCAAAAGACACACACACACACACACACACACACACACACACACACACACACACACACACACACCCACTTACTTTCCTTTTTCATGCCTTCTTCTCACTTGAGCAACATCTCTCTCTCTCTCTCTCTGTAGGCGCTTGGCCCGCCTGCCAGAAATATGATCAGAGAGAGAGAGAAACACTGGACTTTTAACCTCCAGTCTATGTAAAGAGGCTTAGGGACAGTCATTCAGGCTCACGGATATGCACACACACACTCACACAGAAACACACACATACACACACACACACACACACAAATATTCTCCTTTTGTGTGCACATATCGCGACACAGATGTGTGCACAAACCCCTGCAAAATTCTTTTTTCTTTCTAGCCCTCTCTCCTTCTCACACACACACACACACACACACACACACACACACACACACACACAATCGCAGCAGAGTGGAGGATTTAGGGCTTGTTTTGACATGAAGTCATTGATATGCAAAAGGATTCCAGAGGAAGGCAAGCCAACATGAAGTCAGAGGGACAGACAGACCTGCTCACTGCTCTGTCACTGGCTTTGTTTCCACAGCACAGTAAAAACAGATTTAACTGTAAATCACTGTCAAAAAGTCTTAAGACCGGCATTATAACAGCCACAGGAGGAACAGGTTTTAATGATTTGCTGATGTGAACTCAAAATGAATTCACTTCCCTTCAAATTTAAAGAATGAAATATTAAAATAAATTTAGCTTTGTATTCTGAATTGAAACAAAGAATTAGATCATTTATATTTCAAAATGGTGGAATGGAAACTAAAATGACTACAACGTAAAGTTGAGAAGAAAAAAATTGGGAAGATTATTATTATTTAAAAAAAAAGTGAAAACAATACACTTGTTATCCATTATTATAATTATGAGAGTAATTTAAAAAGGCTACATATAATAGGCATGTAAATGTATAAATTAGACACACTTACAAAAATAAGGAACACTTGCAAACAGTGCATCTTTTTTTACATGTCAGTTTTCTAAAAACCTGAAATTAGTTTCACAGCCGCTTTAAAGGAGGAGTAGAGGCAGCCAAAGAAAGACTCAGCAGGTTGAAACAATAGTCAGACATGCAAGGATGAAATAATGTCTGTGCGGATCCAGACAGGAGGTTTTGTTTCTGTTTATTTTTTGTGTGCAACCTGACAGCCTCGTTGAAGGTTGAGAACATTGACGAGAGCTGATGAAAGGACTGTCTTACCTTTAGAAATATACTGCATTCACTCTCCATATCTAAATCTAAAGAACATCACACACAGACATTGTGTAAACCCTCTGAAAAACACCAACGTACTGGCTCAGTTAACTTTGATATACTAAGCTGGAGGCCAATAAATCAAACAACTGGCCAGGTTTTTTTTTTTTTTCTTCATTTATGACCTTCTTGCTGTAGGTCTAAGCAATTTCTTTTAAAGTTACATGTCGTTCAAACACAAAATGAACTTTTGCAGCTTAGCCAGGGTTCTTAAGGTTTACAACAAATTTTGATTTGAATATCTGAGCGACCCATAAAAAGGGAGTGGGTGGGTGGGGGGGTTTGCTTTTAAACATCTGACAGATGTTTCAGCTTCATCTTGTTCTCCATGGAGCTCCAAACATCATAATTCTGTTTCCACAGTGTCAGTTTACCATAAGCGGTACAAAACTTCTTCCCAACAGGCCATTCTCTACTGATGCTCAGCGCAGAGAAGTGAGACATGAACAAACTCTGCATCTTCCCTCTGCCTACTACATTTGTGTGCGTGTACACGCTGAAACACAACCCCTGCGCACCTAACAACGCAACATTTCACTTAGCCATAAACACACGTTAGGTGCACATTTGCATACGTGTACATACTAAACACACACATTGACCTCTTAACTCGTAACCCCTAACCCTAAAAGGTTCTTGCCCTCAGACATGTTTTCTCTGTTTCCTTTCCTCATGAGTAAGTCCTAGAAAGACAAGAAAACACACAAGTAAGCACACATGAAAACACACTTTCACCTCCTCTCAAATTCCCCCAGAAAAAGCAACAGCGGCTCTCCTGAGTATGTTATATTTTGGTCAGCTTCCAAGTCATACAACTTGCCGCTTTATTGAGTGAACTAACCCATTACGTTTATGGCCTCGCTCTCCCCCTCTCACTCAGGCTGAAATATACACTGATGCTGAAATAATATACCGTGTTCCAGCCAGCTCTGGCAGACAGCCGTTCTTGATGAGTCACCTAATGTCTGCTTACACAGGAGAGAACTATAATTGGGAAACACACAGACAACAGGTAGCCCTTTCAAGCGGAGTCCTGAGTGACTGTCAACGAGAACGGATTTAAGGCGCCACCCTGTATAAGTGTCCCTGGATATCAAGGTTACCGTGAGGAGATTCTTATTTGCTGTTTTTTTTTCTTCTGTTCACACATTGAGGTATTTAGAATGGTCCGTGCAGCAAAGCTCCCCAAGGAAAAAAACACAGCATCCAAGAATGTTCAAATGTGACATACAGTATATTTACATTCACGTGACACAACGCTCTATTAGCTGTAGGGATTATGACTTTTATCCGCCAGGAGCGAACGAGGACATACGTTGTGATTGAGCCTCGAAGTCCACTGAGGGAGGAAGTCAGGGTGGTTGGATGGGTCAACAAAAGGTCCGACTTTGACACTGACAGTCAATGCTGGTGTCCATGAACATTGTCTTTCCCTAAAATTAGCCAAGTTGTTTTAAGCCCAAACCCAAAGAACCACCACCAGAGCGGTGGTAGATCATCTTGTCAGCAGTGGTATCAGATCAAAACATGCTTACATGTGTTGTTCTGAAGGACAATGACAAAAACACAGTCATTTATCTTTTGATTTGGAGGACTTGTTTGCTCAGACGTCTAACGGATCAAGTAGCAGCTCCTTTCGAGATTTTAAGAAATACACTAAACTTCTCCAAAGAAAGCCAGCTGGTCTAAATCGCAAAAATAAAATGCATCATATAAATCTTCCAGTCTTTCCTCCTGTTGATGCTGCTTCATGTATGCAACCACACTCATGCCAAATGAATGCAAATATCTCTCTCATTTTTAAAGGAACTGATTCTTGTGTCCATTAAATCAATACAACTCGAGTCAGACTAGGAAAGACCTTAAGCTATTAACATCAAAAAACGATCATGAGAGGACCAGTGTTAAATCAGGGTTTTTATTGTGTTTAAATGCCTTTCATGTTTTTCCTCCTTTCTTTACCTTTCCTCTGTGAATGTTGGACCTATGCCTCTACGGTCTGTCTTGGTTAAATAAAGGTAAAAAAAAAAAAAAAAAACCTTTCACACCTGTGCAGCTTCATTCCAGGCTAGGTATCAAAACCATATCAACAGTTTTAAAAGGCTAATCACTGTAAAATTGCTCAATAAGGAATGTAAACCCTTAGCTGTAATAGTTCAGCTGTGAACTTCCCAAATCAATAATATTTATGTAAATCTTAATGATAAATTATGGTTATGCCTTACAGCTATTTTAGTTGTGAGCTTTAGCACGTAGGAGGTAGTGCAGGAAAAATAGCTCATTAGCCATCCAGGGACTGAGCATAACAAAATTTAAATTAATAAATTAATAAATCAATTTTAAAAAATCGGATTTCATGTATATCAACTTGTTGGAAAATGCATTGTAGTTTGGAGCAGGACTATCAGAAATAGGCTACACTTGACATTGCTTTGACTTTATTACCCTACAAACGGAGGGGTGCTCCGTACACATTTTAGGCTTGGGACCCAAGTGATAAATGTAGTCCGTCATCCTGGGACCCAGACTAATTAAAAACTAGTGCTCTTGACATGCAGGGATGCTGGAGCAGTAGGGCCTTCCAGCTATTTCAGGTCCTGAATCCTCACCCATTGTTTAAAAAATTAGGATATATACCCATCTATTGGCCTAATTGCAGTTGACATGGATATTGGGGCCATGATAGAGTGCATGTACCTCCTCAGTCAGTAGTGTCCCTGCAGGACGCTAACTCCATACCAACACAACTGCGCAGCTGCCTCTAGATGAATACTGTCATTGTATCATTGTAAGTCTATGCTACAAGGCATTGCATTACTGTAAGCAGCCAGAGATGAACAAGTTTACAATAGGCCTTTCTCAGAGCAGACATTTTGACTCATGATAGCAGGAGAAGCGCAGGTGCAACTACCAATATTAACAGTGGCTCTGATCCATTAAGAGTCCCAGGAGGCCTGTCCGGTGAGTCAGCATGTGCAACACCAAACCCTATAAATTGGCCCCCTGAATGGAGTACAGCCACCATTAACGCGCTTCATCACACCTGGGCTTTTCCTGCTTTGACACGTCAAAAAAGTCTGCCATGAAAAAGGTCTATATTCAAATCCAGTACTGATTTTGATCATTTTATACTGCAGTATGGATAGCATACTCTAAATAACTAAGCTCCACTGAAAAGGTGTCCTGTCGAGACACAGACTCAATGAACTATAAAAAAGAAGATATGGCTCACAACTTCGTACTACACAGCAGTAAACATAGATACGTATGTGGCTTAATGGCCTTAGTGATGTATGGGGCGGCTGTGGCTCAATAGGTAGATCAGTATGTCCACTAAGCGGAAGGATGGAGTGATAAAGTGCCCTGATACCGAACCCAAAATTGCCTCCGATGTCTCATCGGTCTGTGAATATATGTCTTTAGAAAGCGCTGTTTGTATAGAAAATTGCTGTGTGAATGGGTGAATGTGGCAGTAGTTTAAAGCGCTTTGAGCCGTCAATAAAGCCAGAAAAGCACTATATAAGTGGTCCATTTAACATTTACAACTGTAGCATAAATGTGAGTCAATGCTTCCGCTATTCGCTGTCAGTAGAAAATTAATTGTCCCTTTATATTTTGGCGGTAGTTGTAAAATATTATTAGTTAACACTTGCGTTAACTTTAAAAGTACGCACTTAAAAATAGCATAAAACCTTCACAACTACCAGCAAAATACGGAGGGACTGTTGTAGCTGTAATGCTAACGCAGCTCAATGATAGTAGCTTGACGATATGATAGTAGTTTAAAGATAGATGAGCAGGTAACAGAAAAGGCAAACAAGCTAACTGCTATTAAAAGGTGTGTTCTACATATTCAAGTATCATAGACATCTTTATCTGCCGCGAAAAAGCAGAAAGTCAGCAAGTCAAGCTTGATTTTGATGCTTGCATAATATAATTGAATAACATGGGTGAAAAGTAAGTACAGTTAACATTACTTAAGTAGAGTTTTGCGTATATACTTGTGTATTCCCATTTCATGGCACTTAGTATTAATATGTTATACTTTGTACCCCACTGAATGTATTTGGCAGCAACAGTTGCTAGTACCTCTCCAGATATTTTGTGTGGAAGTGCTTCTCTTTCTTCCTCCACCGCCGTTTAACGAGCTCATAAAGGTAGCACGCTTGAGCAATAGGTTTCAACTTTCTCTCACATGAATGGAGCAATGAATATTTGTGTCCTGTTTGACCTCTAGAAATTCAACCCCCTTTCCTGCCCCAGGATTTGATATAACTGAATGGACGCTTTTCAGTGATGGGAACCCCAGAGCAGAAATACAACACAAATGGACCGAGGTAATTTGGGGCCACCCTGCAGAGATACTCATGTAGGAACTACACTGCCAAGATTATTGGATATTTCTGGTATGTATATGACATATGTATTATTATTTTTTTACAGATTTATTTTTCTAGAATAGAACAGAAAAGACAATAATAAACCATAAGGATCAGGTGACAGGAGATGAGTGATTGCTCTGTTTCATAAAACAGAATCCATGGATTTTGCCATAAGTTTGGCAGAGATGATATTATCCAAAGATATCATATTAACAAGATGGCCAAGTACGGGTCATACATTTTACACACAGAAAAATGGAACCTTCTGTTCAGTGCAATTGAATTGTTTACAGTAACCTTGCAATAAATCCTGTCTCCTCTAGCTTTCCTTAACCTTAACTTTCTGAGGCCTGTGATGGTGTTGTCTTATACAGGTTATTTACCAGTGGCAACTGACTCATTAGTTACTGATACTAATCTCTTTAAATTTATGTGGCTAATGATTTAATGATGTGATACAAGTAGCACCTTTAATCACATATGCATAACAATAGGAAATGCTCTGTATCTGTGAACCCCACCCATCTGGTGCAGCCATCAGATTACACAAACTACAAACCACTACTTGACCCAGATCTGGGTGGATCTACTTCTTAAATAAACAACGTGCGCATCTCATCAGCCAAGAAATTGCATTAGCGGACACTGAAACGACCATGGAGAGGGTCACATGCTGTTTCCTCTGGGGACACTACCTACCTGCATTATGTGGAGGGGAGGACAAAATGTGGGATGCTGCTGTTGCATTTGAATGTGTGCCAGAGAAATCCCTCCTCTGTGTCCTTCACCGCCTCATTTCACTTTGTGCAAAACAGTAGCACCCCCCCCCCCCGTGTGATACAGCTGATATGAGCATTTGTGCACCTGACTTCCTTGCCTGTGTGTGAGTGGTTCTGTGTAAGTGTGTGCGTACACGCGCTTGCAGGTCTGTGTGTTTGATAAAAGTAGAATCGTCCCATTTGTTCATCCAAATGACCTTAATTTTTGCGTGCCTCCTAGCTCTGCAGCTATGTGTATTGACCACAGATTTTAGATACAAAGAAGATAAACGAAGACAAATCGCAGCCGTTGAGATTGTCCCCTGTCACTGCAGAGATACTTAATGAGATGGGGAGTCGGACAGATTTGCTTGTGAAAACTGAGCTGTGCTCTGCAAACTTCAGGCTGTAGAGGAAGTACAAGAAAACCTAGTCCTGTTTGATAACAGGCAGAGGACAGTGATTTAGAGACAGTGGTGGGCAGTAGATTACGCATTGATCAAACACCCTCCTCCTCTTTAAATATAGATTTTAGCGAAAATGTGAAGGAAGGTAATTTACTCGCCAGCCATTTCCTTTGGGTCGGGCTGTGAGCAGATCAATCACTGGTGGAGAGATAATATCACTTACAGTGAAGTGCAACCACAGGCCTTCACTTATAATTGAAAATCTAGCCGCCAATTAGTGCGACACAACTTAATGGTGATGGTGAGAATTGAACATTACCTTTAAAAAAATATGTACACGGATTGAGATTGAACTTGAACAAGTACCATGAATTACAAATTGCGGATGAGTTCGAAGTCTAAACATAATTGTTCCTACATAAAAAGGAGTCCGGCCAAATCTAAGTCATAGGACACAAGGGATACTTCAGGACATTTACCATTGATTCACCCTGTAACATTAGGTAATTGTTTTAGGTGATTTTAAGGTGGCACTATTTTTTGTTTACTTTTTGTACCTCTTGCTAAAATCGAGATTATGTTAAAGATAAGAACATTAAACATCTTTGTAAACTGGTGTACTTTACCTTGCGCGTGAGCGCTCCGTTAATAAGAGATGCCTCTTCAGTTTTATCTCAGAAAATAATTTGCCTTATGATAGTAACTGGCTAGAGATCAGTCACCTGACACAGCTGACTGCCACAAAGTGAACCCGTATCACTGACAGGGAGAATTGGCAGGTGAAGGTTCAATCCCCATCGTCTCCTCTCCGAGGCGCAGTAATCTAGCATTTCTCCGAGAAGGAAGTGCAGCTTGCGGTAACAGTGAATTGAAAGTACGCCATAAATATGGCGCCAAAAGAGTTTTCAAGCTGATGATAAGAGCTGATTTTTCTCTGTGTTGTCTTTTTCTCTGTCTCTCTCTCTGTCTCTCTCTCTCTCTCTCTCTCTGGGGTTGGGAGGAGAGGTTGCAAGACAAGACCCGCCTGTGCATATGTGCAGAGAAGTGTGCACGTACACCGGGGCAGAGGAGGGGAAGCGAAGCCGAGGCAGTAAGTGAAGACGAAGAGAGCTCATATGTTTTATTTTTGAAGGAGGGACGTTGCGAAACTGGCTTGCGAGCTTTTCTGACGCATCGTTTGGAAATAAAGCACCTTTTTTAAATTTTTTTTTTTTTTTTTTTTTTACACCTCCTCTTCTTGCTTCTCCGTCCGTCCCCTCCTCCCGATACCGCTGGCACTGGGGAGGAAAACACGTTTGAGCTGCTTTTGCAAATGCGACATGCTTTCCTGTGAGCGGTGTGTTGCGCGCACCTCGCAGCCTGCTACGCCGTGAAACAGAGGCAGGACCAGCGGCGGCACCACTGGATTTGTTGCCGTTGACTTGTCAAGGCTAGAACTTAGTCCGACTGCCCACTTTTTGGATTTTATTTCGCATTTGGACTTGGCCGTCGGTCCTCGCGGAGCTGACGCGCTGTCAACACGCACCGCGAGGGGAAGGGAAGGGAGGGGAAGGGACGGGAAGGGACAGTCCTGTCACCCAACGTGGATTCAGAGTCGGGGCTGTTTAGCAGCACTGCTAGCAGCCTGCCAGGGCACCGAGTGGGCAAACCGACCCAGTGCTAAACCCTCCTCTGTGAAACTACATGTGCCTGGCTCCCAATGATCTCCTAATCTCCGGGAATCGGCCGCCGTCCAGGACTGAGGACGTCTCTGCACCCGAAGCTGACTGCTATCAAGGTAAAAAAAAAAAAACAAAAACAACCAAAAACAAACAAACCCCCAAAACAAAAATAAAAAAAAACCCCAAATACCACTATACAGATAAATGATAAGACCTAAAAGTGGGAGTGTTGCAGGACCACTGAAGTCCACTTTGCTGCTGCCGCCGCTGCTAGTGCTATATCAGTGCTAGGCTAGCAGCAGGGGCAGCAGCTTGGTACGCACTTTTGCAGCGGGCTTGTCAGTCACCGTCAGCGGCTGGGGCTCTCGGCGTCGTTACCCCGGAGGGTGCATGCTGGTCAGAGAGGCGTAGCGCGTTTTACACGTTGCCGTGAAGGGAACAAGACAAACAGCCCGTTCGAAGCCACGAGCCCGTGCATGCGCCGAGATGAAATTAACCGGGCAAACTTGGCCATGTTGTGGCTGCAAACGTAACAGAAACGCGCCCCGGTGGAAATCAAGTGTGCGAGCGGGTAGTTGGACAGGTTCCAAGCGTGGTATTTTTTTTTTTTTTTTTTTTTTGCGCGTAATTGCAACAAACAGGCTCATGTGCAGCGCTGTAGCGAGGAATGTGAGTTTAACTTGCAGGCGAATGTAAAAGCTGGATCACATAGATACACACACACACACACACACACACACACACACACACGTATAGACTCGGGGGAGGGGGGCATAAGATATGAGATGAAGTTGTATGTAGAGCAGCAGGTCTGGGTGCAGGGTGGTGGCACCAATCGTTCACACAGTCCATGGATGATTTGCAGGTTCCTTCACTCCCCAGTAAAGGGGGGGAGACCAGGGGGGAGCAGCAGTGCTTTTAGGAAGGCTGAGCACGCAACCACACACATACACACATCAAGGAATTAGAGCAACTCCTCTCTGCCTCCTTCACCCTCTCCCTCTCCCCCTCCTCCTCCTCCTCCTCCTCTTGCTTCGTGCTGTGCAGATCTGGCTGGCTTTAGAAGAGGGGGGTGGCTCTTCTTTACCTCATCTAAGTCAGAGCGCTATCTGTATCCCTGGGCTGTTTCATCCTTGCCTGAAAAAACAACAACACAAGGAGTTTACATGTGGATGCAGGTGTTAATGCCGGGAGTCGGATGTGAGCAGGATTAATGGGGTGTAAGTGGGGCATTTGCCTCTGGTGTGATTTTCAGCGATGGATTATGGCCACGTACTCTTCATAATAGCCTGGAGAACCTCCTAAAGAATATTATGTCTGCCTATTAGTGCTGATCATTAATGGATGGTGCAGTTTATCCAGATTTTTTTGGTATTCATTTTTTTGATGGCACACGTGAGGCTGAACTGGCTCTAACCTTGAATCAATTAAGCTGGAATCATCTGGGGGCTTGTTAAATGTTCCCGGTTGTGACAACACACCCTCAGGCCCCCATCACCATCACACACACAGACACCACACATCATCATCATCACCATCACACAAGCTTGACTTGTGCACACATACATGCAACTCTGTGTGCCTCTTGCTCACTCTAAAGACATATTTCAAGTATAGATGCATGCTCTTTCATGCATACCATGCTCTTCAAACTCTCTCAACAAACTCTGGCGCACATGCACAAACACACTTACACACAACCCTCGTCCCGCTGGGTATGAAACCGGAGATGAGTCATGGTGTGTGGGGGCACAGTAACTCTGTCTCAATCCCTCTAACCCCCCCCCCCCCCGTCTTTCATATCTTTCCTGATGCAGTGCTATCTTGTTTTCACTCAGCCACCCCCCCCACCCCCACCACCACCCCCCCACCCCTCCCTCAAGGCTCTCCTCTCTTCTCTCGCCTAGAGACAGTGGTTGTTTACAAGGCAAGAGAACAGGGATGAGGGCTGTTTTCAGCCCTCCAGCCAATCATCCATGTTTTAATCCCTCTTTCCTCATTCATCCTTTATCTCATCCATCGCTCCCTTTCTTTTTTAACCTTGTTTCCTTCCTTCCCTTCCGTCAATCCACAGCTCTGTTCCTTCTCAATCCTTTATCCATCAATCCACTCCTCCATCTTTCCCCTCATCACCTCTTTATCCAGACTTCACTCTACTCTGATTTCCCTCATCCTCTGGATGCATAGCCAGGAGGAATGAATGTGTTCGGCTATATGTATAAACTCTCCCAGTACAGTATGCCATGTGGACCTCGAGCACGCAGACCTTTTAAGCCTCACATGTGTACATATGCACACGTGTGTGTGGGCGGGAGTGTAGCGTGGTGTAGCGTGTGTGTGTGTATTTGTGTCTGCTACGTTAAGCGCTGAGCTCTGATTCGCTGGAAAAGGGGGTAAGGACCCCCACGTGGTGCATTGTATCGCATTAGCGGCTACGTAGTGAAGAGGAAGGAGGAGGAGGAGGAGGAGGAGGAGGAGGAGGAGGAGTGTTGTTCATGAATGGTCCACTGACGTCACTTAAACTGTACCCTCTATCACACACGCACTCAGACACTCGTACATGTTTTTACACACATTGCAAGAAGGCTGCAGGGCAAATGCGTGTGTGTGATTCAGAAATACGTGTCAGATAAGGATAGGAACCAACTGAGGGATTTGTGTGTGTGTGTGTGTGTGTGTGTGTGTAGCTGCCTGGAGGCGTGTTGGCTAGCTGTCATGTCATTAGCTGTCCCCTGTGCTCTGCTCTGCTTGCTAACCAACTAACCAGCATGTCGGCCACAAGGGTATTACTACTAGCTGATTGGTGTGTTTGTGTGTGTGCGTGTGTGTGTTTGTTTGTTTGTGTTTTTGTGTTCTTGCGTTCTTGCTGGTGTCTAGTTCCTCTATGCTTTGATTTGGGGTGTTAAGAATTGCCTGATTATTCAATTTCCGATATCGATTCTGAAGATTGTAAAGAGACAGAAATAAAATAAGTATTAAAAATGATTTGTTTTAGACCTGATTATCCTTAATAGAGGACATTACAGTAACTTCAGAGAATTTTTATTACAGTTCTATAATAGAACAGGAATTCTTATATAAAGAGAGATGTTTTTATAAACTTTTAAAGAACTTTTATAACACTTACATGCATGTTAAGGAAGCATAGATGATGCAAACAAAACACTCAAACATGATAAAAACACCTGTCAGTGTGTTCAGGATCAGTTCATATTTGGGCGTTATCAGTCACTGAATCACGTTGACAGTTTCACTGCAGAAATCAGACACCAGCCAATAAAACATTTATTCTTAGAGTGTTAATAAGTTTACAAGTGCTGTGATTTTTTTTTTTTTTTTTTCCTAGTATTGTTCTGTTTTCCTTACATGCAGGTTTTGTCATGTTTTACAAGTTTTGCAACATGAAACCAGCCATGTGGTTGATTAAACGCTGCAGGCATGTTTTTATGCATTAGCGCGTGTGTTTTGTGTCAGCGTTTGCTCTCAGTAGATGACCCTGCTGTGGCCTAGAACCTCATTAGAGGGTTCTTGAGAGAGAGTGTGTGTGTGTGTGTGTGTGTGTGTGTGTGTGTGTGTGTGTGTTGTGTGTGTGTGCGTGCATGCTAACCTGCTGTTCAGTGGGCCGATACCATTGTCCATTGCTGTCACCACGATGTTGAGCCCGACATCATGATTCCAAATAGAGTAAAAGAGTAACTATTGTGACCACCAAGAGAGCTAAAATACACAAATCGTACGTCAGGTTGTCTATTTGATGTCCATCACAATGAACTGTATGGTACTCAAGAAGTCAAAACTGGCACTGGCATTTTCATTTCAAGTATCTCAGAAATCAGTGTGCGAGAAATCTGGCTTTATCAGTGGTGTCAGGCTTTACCATTTAAAAAAAAAAAAAAAAAAAAAAAAAAAAATCCAACAATATGATTACAGTGGTGGAAAACTATATTACAAATAGAGTTTTTCTGCCCAAGTTCAAGACTGTGTCGCAGGAATAATTAATAAAATTTCTTATTTCTCCTTTCTCTCTCTGCCTACTTGCTAACTCCTACTCTTCTTCCGGGGAAAAAAAAAAATCTGAAGGCTGTAAGCACATTGATGGACAGGCTGACAGATGGTGCCCGAGCTCCTGATGGAAAGAGTTTCGAAAGTGTGTGTGTGTGTGTGTGTTTGTGGGTAGAAAGAGGGTGAGTAAACAACAGACAGAAATAGTATGTCAGACCTTCCTTTGCTGTTTGAACACCTGGTGATCCAGTATGGAAATACGCTTCTGATTCACTCTGCCATCCTTGAACAATTTTTATTTTTGGTTAATATGTATTTAAAACCATCAGATTTATGAAAAGGAATAAAAGAAGGCAGGAGAGCTGAGGCTCAGAGAAAAGGGAGGTGGGAGGGGAACATATTTTTACTTTTCCTATATTGAAAATGGCTGTTCAGCTGAGTTTTAAGACCTGGAAAAGAGCTCAGAGACAATAGAAGAAATAATACAATTTGAAATAGAGAGAGAGGAGAGTGTGGATGGAAGGAAAGAGGAAGAAAGATGGTGATGAGGTGTGGAGGGGAGATAGTTGAAGAGAGGTGCAGAAGGAGTAGGTGAAAGGTATCAAAGGAGAAGACAAGGAAGGTGACGCCGGCAGGAATAGGAAGGAGGGAGGGAGGTAGTTAGGGGAGAGGAGGAGATGTAGGGAGGGTAGCATGAAAGACGACAGGAGGGGTGGAGGAGGGGAGGTGCAGGTAGATAAACAGGGAGGTGGTAGTCAGGGTCGCTGGGTTTGAAGGGCAGAGTGCTCATCCTCCATCTCTGTCCTTTTCATCCCTCCTTCACTCCCTTCCAGGAGCTAATGAACTCCTGATGGCAGTGGAAACAGGGAGCCATGGATCAATTCTCCATCTCTCTCTCTGTGTTTCTTTTGCTCTCCCTCCATCCCTCCTCCCACCTGTCCTCCCCCTTTTGGTCTCTCTCCTCCTGGGTTTTTGGCAGGGCCCCAGCCTTGCTGGCTCTGACTCACCTCCTTCATTGTTTGTCAGCAGATTTCAGGAGACGGAGCTGGAGGCTTAGTTAGAAAATTATTTGGAACTCAGCCTCGTCCTTCTTTTTTTTTCTTTTTATTCATTTCTTCTTTCTCTCCCTCTTTCTGTTTTCTGTTCTCTCATTCCTGCTCCCATAATGCAGCGGCAGCAGCAGGAGCAGTGGCAGCATCAATAAATATTGTGTTAATGTTCTGGTGGCTGGAGCCAGCAAGGTGATAAAGGGAATCTGTTTGATTTTTGTGGGTCATTTGTTTGGCCTGACGCCTCTTCGGTTGGTGTGCATACCTGTGTGAAAGTACATTACGTATGTGTATAGCTTTGGAGTTTCTTCCTTAATTCCTTTCATTTTTTTTTCTTTCTGACTGATTCACTCCCTTGTTCACTTCTTCAGTCGTCTTTCCCTGCTTAGCTTCTACTCTGCTTCTGTCCTTCCTCTTTTTTTCCCAAATTTTTTCCCAAAGCCTCTCACACAGTTGTATTGAGACAAATTCCCTAAAGGACACAATTCTTATTCTTAATAATTAGCATGAGGATAAATCACTCATAATGTTGAGTTCCAGACACTATAAAATAATTGCCCTATTAAGATTCCTCCCAGTGTAATACCAGGCTGCAGTTTGTATGACGTGTCGTCTGACCACAACTGAAGGCAAAAGTGTTTATACTTATTTCTAACAGCCACGCTTGAACACAGGACAAAAAGTTCCACTAATTCTGAAACTGGAAATGTGTGAGGCAAGGGGGTTTCAGAGGCTGTATGACCTCCGACAAGCACTTCAGTTGAAGCATACTGACACCTTTATTGCTTGTTAAATGACTGACTGGGGTATTTTTTAACGTTCTTAATTGATGTTGGATGCTGAGGGGATATCCCTATACTGTTCATGTTTGCTTCTGTGCTTTTCACTTGGCTGTGATCCAAAAGATTGGTTCATACATGCAATCTCTGGCCATTGTAAAATTAAAATTAAAATTTTAAAAAGGATTTAAATCACTTGAAGATTTGGTTTCAATTTTTCACACATTTCTCTATAACGTATTTGTGACTAATGAGCAACTATCAACAAAAATAATTCCCTCGAACCTCTGCTGACTTGCTTCATTAAGATTGTGAGTGTTCAGGGTCTTAACCATGAAGCACTGAAGGAAAACTTAATAGAAACTGTTAGTTTTACCTTCACAGTATGCGGAAGTTAACCACTTGTAAATAGGTGAATCTTACATGAGGGGGTAGCCAAGTATTCAGCAGTTGTTGCATACCAAGCTAACACTAGCTGTATTATCTTCTTTTTGATTGAAAGATTCGAGGGCCTGAGCAAAGGTGAGACTGTAGGCTTCCTGAATGAAATGTCAACATAAATGCCACCAAAACAAAACCCATTTGGATGCATTTGAATGAGCTAAAAAATAGCTTAAAACCACTGGGGAGTCCTTTCTCTGTCAGTGGAGATATAGAACAAAAAAAAAAAACAAAAAAGTTACTAATAAGCTACCTACATCTAAAAAAAAACCCCTGCCTAAATAAAGTATCTGTGGGGAAACACTGATGCTTCATTTTGGAAGTAATTTCTGTCTTTCACTTTCCCTGAAGGACTAAGCTAGCTTCTAGGCATTGTGGGCGTTCCTCTTTTAAACCACGCTGCAGCTAGCAGGGAGCATTCATTTTTTTATTTTTTTTTATTTCTGTGTTATTTCACACTCCACTAAATGAAGCTTTGCTCCCCTGAGAGAAGTACCAGAAAAACTAATTCACTTTACAGAGACAACAGTCTTCTGTATTTGATATGAGGAGCAAGTTTCTTTCCATCCAGCGGATCCCCGTGGAGTCTTCAGTGAGGGGGTGGGACCACAGGGGAGAGGGCTGATGGGAATGGTGATGGTGATATCAGAATCAGAGAGTGACTCGTGACTGCTCCTAAGTGGCTCCGAGCCTTCCAGTCAGTCAGGAGATGTTCGTGTGTGTGTTACTGAGTGAGGTTGCACATCATTAAAGGTGCTGGCTGAAAAGTTTAGCGCTACGGTATGCTGTGGTTTTTGTCCGTGCACTTCAGGTTTATTTGTGGTTTTCCACCTCTTTGTTGCAGCTCTCACTGTGCCAGGGGGTTCTGGTGCACAACAACTCGTTAAGAAATGCATTCAATCAAGGGTCAAGCGGTGATCAGTTTTATTCTGCTTTCTTTTTGAGATATTGAACTTGTTTCTCACATATCCTGAAATGAGAGTGCAATTATCTCACTCCAGGAGGGGATCACCAAAGTTAGTACAGTTCATCCTGAGGGGGACATGCGTGTGTGTGTGTGTGTGTGTGTACCAAATTTCAAGGCAGTCCATCCAATAGTTGTTGAGGTATTTCACTGAAAACCAAAAATGTCGACCTGCTGTAGCTACTACAGAAAAAGTCAGATGATTACCAAGGTCTGTAGGCTTCATCGTCTGCGAACCGTGACTGTCTGTACAGAATTTCAATGCAGTTCTTTTAAATAGCTGAAATATTGCAGTCCGGACCAAAGTGTTGGACTGAGCGACCGACGGACTGAAATTGTCATTCATAGAGCCATACCAGTAAACAGTGAATCAAAAAAAGCAGTATATCCTCATGATGGAGAAGTGGGAATCTGCAAATGTTTGCCTGTTTTTCTTGATAAATGACCTATTTATCCAGATCATTCACTATTAGTTTACAGTGGGTCAATTCATTAACAAATCATACTAACACATTTAAAACTTAAAAGTTGCACTAGAACTGAACTTGTATAAAAAATATACCTCTCCCATAGTCTAAACCATAAACTTGGCATCCAGTAGAGAATAGTTTCCAGGTGCCTGTTACTGTATATGCCATAGATTCACCATGTTTACCCACATTATTAGCATTTTAGTGTCAGATAAATTGCTGATGGGAAATCTTTTTCGAACACTGCATACAAAACTTGTCCCCAAACCACGAGGCTTCGTCCAGACAACACACCAAAAACATCAGCTCTTCCTCTTGTAATGTCAGTGTGTTGAAGGATGGATTTCTGCCAATTTTATCCAAGTGCATGCATCTTACAGCGAATATGTCTGTGTTTGATAATAAATACTAAATACTTGATACCTTTCATTACAGACTGGTACACACACAAATTCAAATATGCACCAACACACCCTGAGATTTTGAGTCTTTCACCTCATTCATAATAGTTGCCCTATTTCTCCACTATTTGTCTCTGTCTCTCTCTCATTCTCTTTCTCTCCCTGGTCTCTCAACCTTACCTCATAAATCTTTGTGATTCTTTTCTTTGGTGCTTTTTCTCTCCATACCTTTCAAACCTGTCTGTGTGAACCTATCTCTTTTGCCTACCTTTTCTCTAGTGGCTCTGTCCCAAAATAGGTGTGTGTGTGTGTGTGTGTGTGTGTGTGTGTGTGTGTGTGTGTGTGTGTGTGTGTGTGTGTGTGTGTGTAAAATGAGTTGGGGAGGAGAATGAAGGAAAGAGTGAAAATAGACTTGGATGTGTGTGTGTTGGTGTTGCAGTCTTCCCTGAATGCCTTCTAGCTGTTGCTGTCTTACTTGTACACACATCAGTAACACTACATAGGCAATTTGTACACACACACTCTTTCTCACTCACTCACTCACTCACTCACTCCTGTCTATGTCATGTTATCTTGCCTGTCATTTTTCTACCCATGAAGAAGAGGAAATGTTCTGTGTTAGTGGGTTGAGAACAAACGGGGGAGGAAGAGAGGAAGGAAGGGGAGGTAGAAAAACAATGATGGACAGATAACTGAAGGATGTAGAGAGTAGCAGTGAAGGAGAGAATTGTTAAGATATGGTGTTACAAAGAGATGATAGGGGAGCTTGAAGGTAGAAAAGTGACTGACGGGTAGAAAGAAGAGAAGAAAGTACTAAAGGGAAAGCAGCTCTGTATTTTCCTTGTTTGGTTGTTGCCAAAGGCTTTTTTGGCTTTTTGTTCCCCAGGCAGGCAAATCTTACTCAGTTCAATCATCACAAACATACATCAGGACCATAGGGAAAGAAGGACGTACACACACAAATAAACACACACTTACATGCACTGATATGCAAACCTCCTCCCTGGATGCACAAGCACACATCTCCATACAAACGCACACAAACACGCACACACATGCATGCGCACACATGCACAAATGTAGCAGAGCTCAGAGAGATGGCTTGTTATGAAGCAATTTATATGCAAGGATTCTTTATCAAACTGACTGACCTCTGGCTCCTCAGGGAGCTCTAAGCACCGACCAGCTGTGTGTGTGTGTGTGTGTGTGTGTGTGTGTGTGTGTGTGTGTGAGAGAGAGAGAGAGATATTGTGCGTGCTGTTTGGCAAACAGCTTCACTTTCTCAGATAGTCGTTGATGCTTGTGTCATTTTAATGTGTTTGGTGTGTGTGTGTGTGTGTGTGTGTGTGTGTGTGTGTGTGTGTGCAAGCATGCATTGCAGCTAGAGAGCACCTTCATCATCTGCACTATTGATATCCTCTTTATAGACTTGTACTACCTACAAAAAACATGTATATCTCAGTCTCTGTTTGTGTCTGTCTCTCTCTCTCTCTCTCTCTCTGTGTGTGTGTGTGTGTGTGTGTGTGTGTGTGTGTGTGTGTGTGTGTGTGTGTGTGTGTGTGTGTGTCCAGATGTTCCAGCAGTCACTTGAGTCTGTGTATTATTGCTGTCGGCTTTTCCTGACAGCCAGACTGCCTACTCATCTTGAGAGAGCACTGTGTATATGTGTGTGTGTGTGTGTGTGTGTGTGTGTGTGTGTGTGTGTGTGTGTGTGTGTGTACACACATGTCTTTCTATGGCTGTGTGGACAAATTTTGGCTGGTCCTCACAACTTCAAAGGGGTGTTTGATGGTTAAGATTTGGTTTAAAGGTTCAGGTTAGAAATAGATTTAGGTTAGGGTTAGGGTAAAGGCATTTGTTGGGATGGTTAAGGTTAGGGTAAGGGGCTAGGGAATGTATTATGTCAATGAGTGTCCTCACAAAGATAGAAAGATCACTTTGTGTGCGTGTGTGCGTGTGCGTGCTTGCGTGCGTGCTGCCCGCTGGGCCTCTGCAGCTACAGTCTCTTAATAATAGATCACCATCATGGCAACCATTGTTGTGTGCTGACCTTAAGTGCTGCAAAGTGCTGCGAAAAGACATGGACGCACACCAGTGTTTCTGCTGAAGTAAATGCACTGTCATCTATAGGGCTGACTGAGGCAGAGACAGAGAGACAGACAGCCAAGCAGAGGGATGACATACTTGCAGACAGACAAACAGATGGCAGGCAAATGGGTAAATGGGCAGAAAGGCAAAGAGTCAAGCAGTCAGACAGACAGAAAGACAGATGGCAAGCTTATAGGCAGACAGAAGGATGGACAGAATGACAAATGGGACGCAGCCAGTCAGACGGATTTGAAAGCTAGAAGACAGACAGAGAGACAGACAAAAAGTCTCGCAAACATCCTGCATTATTAATTCAGATTAGAACAGATTGTTAACTTGAATAATCTTTGACATGTCTGTGCAGATATGTCTGTTTCTCTACAGAAAATCAGTGAGTAGCAAAATGGCCATGATTGAATCTAATGCCAGTTTAGTGTTGAAACCATTAGCTGATTAATCGATTTTATGCTTTATCAATTAATTGCCTGTGAATTGACCACCAAACATTTTCTCGTTCCAGCCTCTTTAATGTGAGCATGTACTAAATTTCTGTTTAGTATCCTTGTTAATGGAATACCTTTTTTGGTTTTCAACTGTTAAACATTTTAGGGATCACACGATGAATGGATTAATAGGAAACATAATTTGGACCCTAATCAACAAGGAAAATCATTGCTCGTTGCAGCCCTAGCTGCTAACACACTAGGTATCTGGTAGGGCTTTACGGGGCATCATTGTCCTAACATCAGTAATTTCTTCATCAGCACAAGTTTTGTTTAGAATAAATATCACAAGAACCCGGAAAAACTACTAGGAAAGTGACAGAATTAACAGAAAATCTAAAGAAATAGAAAGATGTCACAGTCCCAGTCTTACAGTTTGATGGACAGGTATGATCTGACTGAAGTGCAGTACTTTTCAACAAATTTATTCTTGCCTTTGGTAGACCATACGCTGCTTTTGTTTTTGATGACACTTTATTTGCCATTTTCAACTGCAGTGGCATCTGCTGTCTTGCTAATGACACTGGTGAAGCTTCAATGGCTTCACCAGTGGAGCTGAGATGATAAACCTGCTCCTCACTCTGCTATATACTGTGACTGCAAGTGATGCCCTGCAGAATGCATACATCTGGTCTGAACATTTTTCAACATAAGCTTTGCGTGTATCAACTTTTTCAACCAAGACATGATTTAGAAAATAAAGTGGTTAAAAATTGGGATATCATCACCAGCTTCCAGGCTATGAAATTTCTCCAGGTACAGACCTTATTAGTGGTAAAGAGCCTGTGCTAGCATACACTCAGCAGAGCTCAAACTCCCTGCCTGAACAGTCCATGAGGTCCATCTTACTTACAAGCTTGTCAAATTTTAAAGAAATTTGACCTAATGAAAGCTTTTATCAGATGACTGGATTATGTTACATACAATTAAATCACAGTTGACTTGGGTTACTGAAAGAGATTTACAGGTGCAAGTTTCCTCAGCTTAGCTGGCATTGTTCTTATCTGCAAAAATGAGCACACCTAAAAAAAAAAAGGAATGCACCAGAGTAGGAATAAGCTGCTATAAACATGCTGGGCCTGTGAGTACAGCCTGAAACATCTTTGAGCAGTAACAGCAGCTCTCATCCGACTTTTTCCTCCAACATGCAAACTGGGTTTCTATGTCGGAGCTTATCCTAATTTAACAGCTCGGTTGTGGATCCAGATCCAGTAAAATAGCTGACACATGATTTCTTTTCCATCTGCAGGTTTGTGTCCAGAAACAGCTGTTTTCTCAGACTTGATCTGTTGCACATTTCAGAGAACGGCCCCCTTTAAATGCTCAGTCAGACATAGTGCTCTTGACAGTGTCATAGTCAGCCAATTAATTAGCTCCCCAGGCGACTTGGCTTTCACAGCATGCATTAGTCAGCCTTCTCGCTGTTTGTCTTATTCTAAATGTTTTGGGCTGATAGTAATCTATTCACAGAATATGTGGATTACACCAGCATTAAAATGAGAGCTGGAGGTGGCTGTCTAAACCTAAGGCAAAATTTCAGGTTTGAGTTTTCAATATTTATGTTTTCCAGCACTTTTCTACAGTGTTGCGGGATGTAAATTCAAATCTGCTGGGATGTTGTTCAGAGACATTGATTGATGAAATGGAATTTGAATGTGTTTTTGGTTGTTTTGAATGGATTTGGCTAATTCCTTTGATTGAAATAATGATGGTGGCATACACGCGAGAAATATGTGTTTTTATGTGAGCTCCAGGCTGGTGATGGACAGTGGGTTCAAAATTTATGTACTGGTGGTGTTTATTCTGTTTAGCTTGGTTCCCGCCATCTGATCCCACATCTCCAGTTTGTTTAGTGATTCAGATAAGTCCTGCATGGTGCTCATGGACAGCTGTTTCCACTGACTAGAGAAACATTTGACCAATAAGAGCTTTGCAGCGGAGATTAAGAATGGAAATGTCATCCTCTTACATAGCTAGCTACCTAGCTACATTCCTGAAAAATAATGACAAGAATGACCACAGAAATGAAAACATGATGTAGATGTACAGGTTGTTGTAAGTCAACTAACAGAAATAATTTATAGAAACTCTTAAATGGGCATATTTCATATTTCTTTAATCATTGTCAAAACTGTTACAGTATTTTCTTCTAGCAACCTTTACTGCAACAGCTGTGTTGACTGAAAGCGAAGTCAATGGGACAGATCTGTCACTCACTACTAACTGGTCAGGGCAATCGGCTAACGTGACCGTGACCTCAGGCCGAATCAATGAAGTGCAATTCCGTATGCTTCAGGTTAGTCTCTGTTTGGGTTTAGCAATAATAAAGCCAGGATACGGTGTGATTTGATAGACATTTTAAGGCCTGATTGACATGGTTAATGATCTAAATATTAGAAGTTATTCAAAAGATTAAAACCCTTACAAACCGCTAGTCCACCAACACAGGTGTTTTCACCTCGTGTTGCCTGATTAGACCTTTTTTCTCTGGAATTTGTGGGTGCGTACAGATTTGGTTTGCTAGTTTTGTTTCACCCATTAGGTTGGGACAGTTTTCCCAGTTGTCATTGTGATTGACACATAGAGTATTGTGACATGTAATCCTCAGCATAGCACCATCCATCTTAAATCTTACTAATAGTGTAATCAGACAAAGTAATTGAAAACACCCGTGTGGGGTGTGCAGGGTCTTTAAAAGTAAACAGACTGCGCCAGAGCAATCTAGACTAGATTACATTTAAATTTCCTGGATTAATCTGGACTAAAGTCGACCGGACTGATCTTTTAAGACTGAGAAGAATAGTGTTCTTGGCAGATATTTACATTTGAACCTTCAGCAGAGTGATTGAATGTCTTTGGATCAGTCACACCAAAACCTGCTGCTTACCATGCTGTTGGCCACTTCCTCTGTTTTGTTTGTACATGTTCATGTGTGTGTTTATGTACACTTTGCATTGTGTGGCTGCCCCTCATTGACCCTGGCTAATCCAAGCCATTCACGAAAAGGAGGCCACAGCCCAGACACACAGCTTTTTAATGTAATGTAGCCACAGGGGAGTGGGATAGCATGCCAGTAGTTAAAGTGTACGTGTGTGTGCATATGTGTTTGAATGTGCTGGTGTGTATTCTGATGTATGTATTTATGTACAGACTGTATATGTCTGCGTGCTTGATTCTTCAATTTTTATACCCTATCACCACAATCACATTTTAGGTAGGACGTACTATCCCCATTTTGGCTTCCGAAGAATTACAACGCATGACATTAAATATCTTTATACTTGCATTACAGATTCTTCCTATTAAATTTCCATATTAAAAAAGGGAAAAGGTAGTTTGTTGAAACTGTTTCTCCTCGTTGCATTGAGACAGAGAGTTAATATTCACACCATCAGCTTATTATTTAAATTAATGAGCTCATTAGCAAAGCTACTTGAGTTTAATATAGCATGGTAATTACAGCAGGGTGTAGGGAGCTTAAAGTTTAAAAGTGGTTCATGTTTTTGTGTGTGTTGTGCAGGTATGCTTGTTTTCCAATATGTGGTTTTATTTATATATATATATATGTATATTTGTGTGTGTGTGTGTGTGTGTGTGTATATGTGTATATATGTATATGTATATGTATATATGTATATATATATATATATATTCTGTATATTTGTATGTTGAAATGTAATTTTGTTTGTGTGGAGATGAGCAAGGCATTTTCGTCTGCCTCTGTAACTCTGTGCTTCTTGCTGACTTGTTTGTCTTTGTTAGCCTTATATTGTCTCCTTGTCTGGATTTTTTTTTCCAGTTTAACTCTCATCTTTCTGTCTGCCTCCATCTTTTCGGATATCACTCTTTTTTTCTTTTGACTGATGATCTCTATCTTCTCACTCCCATATTAATCTCCGAATCTCTGATTCCTCCTCCCTTCTCTCTGCTCGCTTCCAAACTTTAGTTTTTCCTTCATTTAGCCAGGGAACCTATTATTTATGTCAGAAATGTTCAGCCACACCAAAACCACATTTTTTTGAGATATGGTTGTATTTCATTCTGCCTGATGGTTTCATTGACTCCGACAGCTGGTTACCTCCAGCTATTGTCCTGCATCAGCTCTGACAAAGTGCAGGTTTAGACAGTGCTTCTACAGTATGAGATTATAATGCAACAAAAACTAATAGTGATTATAATGCAACTAAAACTAATAAGGCAGTATTTACAACACAATGCTACAGTCTAAAATCCGAACATATTCTGTTTAATTTTATATAAGACTTAATGAAATGGCAAATACTCACATTGAGAGGTTGAAAACTTTTTTTGCTTAAAATCTTAAATGAGTAAATGCAATTGTCAGAATTGTTGTTGAATAATTTCATGTTGATTGACTAATCAATTACTTAACTAGTCGTTTCAGCTCCAAGTTGTGATACATTATGATAAGATAATGGAACAAAACAGTATGATTTAGCAACAAATCACAGTGATACAAGGTGTCAGAAAATTATTACATGGTGCTGTCGTACAACACAAAGCATATGACAATATGATGCAGTACAAACCTCAGCCACATATAGGATAAAACAATAATGCAGTGCCACTGTAATATAAGTTATATTAGGCGACTGCAGAAAGCTTTGTAAGTATCATCATCATTTCATCACTTTACTTGACTCCCAGCACCCTCTACACAGTTAGTTTAATTTGCTTTCATCAGCGCAGGGTTGTACCTCTCTAGAGCTGTCACACAGACATATGATGTCGTTTATTCCGTCAGATGTAGGCTTTTTAGACAATAAGCAATTTGGCCTGTTACTATCTGTGGACCTGTGGTTCCTGGCTTCTTTCCTCTTGCTGCTTTTTCTGACGGTTTTGGTGACAAATCACAATCACAACAGTGATGTTACTTTTAACCTGTGTACTTGTTTTTATTTGTGAATGTATTATATACATATACCCATTTTACTAACGGACGTTTTTATTCATCATTGTATTCTTTTTGTGTTTACCGTTATTGACTGCTGTCTTTAAGCCACGTTACCGCTTGGGGACATTAAAGCTTTACTCTACTCTACTCTGTATGTCCTGCCTTCCACCCAACATGCATACAACCCGAGAGCCAGGCCCTGGTTGTTGTAAGTTTTATATGAGGATGCTTTACTACTTTTATCCCTTGTAAGTGCATTTTGTTTCCCTGGTCCGGGGTAGAACCGTTTGACCCGTAGGTGCAGTACTGGACTCTGTGTCATGGTAGACTTACTCTTCTCGTGATTTTGGCAGTTTGGTTTTATTTTATTGGTAAGTTTTTATTTTAAAGGTGGGTCACAAAGTCCCAAACTGTCACCCAGTCGAAAGCAACGATTGTTGGGGTCACCTAGGAGTGAAACAAATTTCCACTGTCCTGGCCTCTGATTTTGTTGCATCAGTATGCTAATAAGTCAGACCTGTCCCACTATGTGGGACATCAGTACTGACCCTCCACTCCCCTTCAACACACTCCCTAATGTACCAAACAAAGGACATACAGTATAATACATAGAAAACATTACTATATAATGATGCAATAAAATGTTGTCTGCTTGATATCAACTGAGGCTTTCTGTTGTTTTTATTGTAGTATTGATTATGTCTTGTCTGCTTTTGCACTGCATGGAAATTGAACATTGCTAAGTTCATGCTAATGGTTACAGGTGGCCATGTTGGAGGCCAGCGACGATACAAACATTTGCCAAACGACGATACAAACATTTCATGTAAGACCTCCTACAGAACAGAATACATTTCGTCATTGTATTTTGTTATCTGTGAAATTCTACTATATTTTCTCAGATAATGGTGGACAATGAAACCTGAAAACCTAAAAGTAACAACAATAACTGTAATAGTTATTGTTGTTATTTTCAAAATGGGACTTTTTTTTTTTGAGTCAGCTGCTGCGGGAAATGTAAAAGATTTTTTTCAGGAAAAGCCGACCCGACACTGAGTGTTTTTTGAACAACAATTTTCAGTCAGCAGTGTGCTTAATTGGCAAAACCTAGGTAAAAAGTAAAATAATGAAAAAAACGGGACTGTAAGCTATTGAATTTTGGCTCTAGAGATATAATTTGTTATAGCTGTTTTCCAAGACAGTAGTCAGACCGTCACAGACTCTGTTTCTCTCTGTATGTCTCTCTTCTCTGCCTGTCCTTGTGTCTCCTTTTGGCTCTTTCTTTTTGTTTTTGTCCTCAGGTAGTATCCCAGTGCAGACCTGGAGTCTGATTCACTGGATTGATTGAGATGAAGTTGTACTTTTGTGAGTCTTTTCCGTCTCCCTTTTCTCCTTCACCCACTCCATCCCTCCAGATAACGAGAAGTATCTCAGTCTTCAGTCTGGGCTCTTGTTTCTGATTGAGACAGGGTTGTGTGTACCGCATGAGAGAGAGAGAGACAGAGACATACAGTCAACCTGGAAACTAAGGATGAGGATAGAGTGGAAGGAAAAAGAAAGGTATCAGGTGTAGAGAAAGAATAAGTGAGACAGAGAGGAGAAAATGAACTTAGAGACTTTTCTTGGCAGTTGCAGAGCTGTTACTCTCCCTCATGCCTTAGGTGATCCGGCTCCAAAAGAGAAGGGGAGGGGGATTTTAAGGTGATACAGTGACATTTCCAATTACCATCAGCTCTTTCACTTTAACCGACCAGCGGTTCTCCCCTTACATACACATTCAGGAATCCTGGGCTGCCACCAGGACAAGAAGTTAAAGAGACCATCCTGTCATCTTATAATCACAGATCCAGGCCCCATGACGGCTGCTTGTCAAAGAGACACTGAACCCCAGCCAGTAATTGCCTAAAATGGATATGCAACATAAATCAATCAGTCAGCATAAATCAAATAATTTTTTTTTTTTTTTAATCCAGTAGCCAAATGTGATAGAAACACACTTAACAGTGATCATATAACAGCTACACACAAAAATAGGACATATACGTTACTGTTTTGTGTTGTGAGAGTAGCTGGTAGATTATAAAACGTAAGCAGCCACAATTAGCTGGAGTGGCCGGTCACGGTTTCCAACTCTGGTCAATACAGCACTGTTTGCAAAAGAAACTGTGCACTACTGAGAGAAAATCATTATAATTCACTCCAAATTTCCCCTCTGAGTAAGAATGCAAACAAGCAAGTATTTGGCTACTGCTTGGAAAGTAGTGCTCTTATCATAACAGGCATACCGAAGAAGAGCTTTACAGCTGAATCACCAAAAGTGGAAAGAAAACAGCCATGCAACCAAAATCAAGATTACTCCCCACCTGTTGCCGTAAAAACAACACTCTCACATACAAAAAACAAAAATTATAGGGAGAATCATTGAGGGCTGAGAATGTGTGTTTCTGCTACTGAGAAACACACATTCGGGTGTCCGGCTGTTGCGTGTGACGTCATCACAGTGCATGTTATTTGCCAACTGGGCCAAGAGATTCTAATAAACCTGCGCAGGTGCTCGGTGAGAAACTTGGAATGACTTGGCATTGGTGTGAGGGGTCATGCTGTTCCTCTTCAGATCCGTCCCCCTTTGCCCAACCAAGCACCTGACCAAGCAGTAAGTAACCAGTAACTCTGTAGTGCAGTCAGTCAGGGACTCTACAGGTTTCCCATCGTCAGGCTCTAGCTAGCAGAGCTAAAATTGCTAGCAGACCCTCTCTTGTCTCACAAACTATAACATTAGTTTTTAAAGGATTTTGTAAGCATTAAAATGCCTACCAGCTCATGATAAATGCTTTTCATAAACCCGATTTAAAATGGTGTAGGAGTTTCTTATATGAAACGCAACAAATCAAAGCCATCGCATTGATGGATGGAGCCTCGCTCAGTTGAAGTAATCATGAGAAATAACCCTCCACATCTGTAGCCACAGGTATAACTACCAAGTATGTGGGAGACACCTGAGTAAATATTTTGGACTAAAATTTTTTTGCTCAGTCAGTTGGCTGGTTGATTGAATCACAAACAAAAGCCTCTGAAAATTCTCATGTACTCATCGTCTGTGTTTGGTGAAGCCCCTGTCACTTCTGCCACAAAAAAATTCCTCTGTCGTTGTAAATTCTTCAGACAGCTTCTAACAAACCCATTCAGAAGGCTGGTGTAAAGAATCCTCAAAACAATTTCATGTCACATTTTACTTAGTGTTTCCTTTGGGTGGTCAGGGAAAAAAAGGGACTGGGCTGCTTTAAAAGAAAGAAAGAAAAGAGAAAACCTTGGTACCCTGAGTGTGGTTTAAGTGGGTCGCCTGAGAGTTTAATAGGCGAGGGGAAACCCTGAGATGGATCCAAGCGTGCAGACTTGAAGTCAGACAGATGTAGCTGGAGGAAGTCAATGATGTACTTAACCAGTCTCCTCAAAGGCGGGAAGATGAGGTACAGCTAGACAGATGGGAAGAGGTGGAAAGATGGAGAGAAAAGCTGAGGAAGTCAATAATGTACTTAACCTTACTCAACAGACTCCCCATGTCCCTGTTATTGTAAGGCAGGGAAGACTGGAAGGGGGAGGAAAAGAAGACAGAAGGAGCGAGTATGATGGCAGGACTAGGGAATGGAAATAGTCAGAGGCAGCGATGAAGCGCTGTGTTTTTCTGTCAGCATAAATGTCAGAGTAGTTAAGTGTGTGCAGGATAGGCGGGGAGGCCGGGGTACTGGAAGAGCCCCATATAAGAGGGAATAGCCCAGTTTTACGGCCACATAAATCTCCGCTCCCCACACTGAAGGTTGTAACCCACCTCCTCCTCTTTTGGCTTTCCTGCCTCAGTCTAGCAGTACGCTGAAACCTCCTTTTGACTTCTTGACTCTATCTGCCGCTGCCTCTTTTGCTTCATTTCTCTCTCTTTCGGGCTCTCTTGACCCTTGCCCTCCTTTTTTTCCTGTTAGTGGCACTCTATATATTTCTTCCTTTGCCCCTCAAGCTACCAGGGCAAGAGATGAAACATTTCTTCAGTGTATCGCTGTGTTTTTTGCATCCTAGATCATTTATTTTTTCTTTTCACTTTAACCCTTGTTGGCATCACTTTTATAGTAAACCTCTGAGTTTTTGCAAGTAAGATTATTTCATGTTGAATCATAGTATAGCATTATATTAACAAAGAGGCCATCAGGTATTTTTCACTGCTTCTGCTCACGTATTCAGTTGTGAGCTTATCAGTGTTCTCATTTTCTTACCTGAAAGCGCTGATTAATCTTTTTCCTGAAAACAGGGTGAAATGGCTGCTCATAATAATAAGTGAAATTAATTGTCCCCTCATCTGTCAGTTTCATTTCTCCCTCTGTTACTGCATCTGGCTTTCTCTTCAACTGATCTGTTTTACTCTTTGCAAATCTGTTGTATCTGTTGTGGATTAATAAATGTTTTTAGAACACATTTTTCCATTAGTTAATTAATTTTTTTAAAGCTTTTTCTTGATAGTTTTTGTTTTGATTTATTTCTGATCTTTTTCTCTCTGAACACTGTTGTCTTTCTCTGACATTCCCCCTTGGTTTTCCTGACATGGACAGCTCATTGCCTCTAACATCTCCTTTGTTTATTTAGTCCGAACATCTCTCTTTCTTCTCTCTTTCTCCCTTTCTGGACACAAAATTGAATCAGACACACAGTAGGTATCTGTCTGCTAAATAGATGTCCTATTAGCAGCCACCCCTTGTCTCTGCTCTCCACCTCTCATTTTGGTTTTCCCTCTCTTATCTCTAACTCTGATGTGAGACTCCTGCTCCCTAGCAAAATTAGCGTTCTTCTAGTTGTGAATTGAAGTGAAATGGCATTCTCTGTGCAACATCTTTGGATTGAACACATCACATATGTTGTCACGTGGAGAATGTGTGTAATAAACTTTTTATTTAAGTGTAAGTTAAACAAGTAGCTAGGGTGTTTTGCTTTTTCCAAGTGGCAGTCAAGTTCCTGCAGGAACACACATCAGTCATATCAAGCATCACTTCTGAACTTTGTACGTCTTCCCTATGTTCCTGAGGCTCCTGCTGTGTTACGTATGTCGCTCCCTGATGGAGGCTGAGATTTTTAAATTTTAAATTTTTTTAAGCTGAAAGTTTCATTGTGTTTATGGGTTGAAAACATTCTCTAATCGTTGATGTTTAACTCAATGAAGGACTGTTTGGATAAGCTCAAAATCTAAGGTTTAAGAATTAAAAAAGAGCATTTTTGTGAGGGAATAGCTTTTAGGTCACTGTAGTCTGTACATAAAACTTTGCACACAGTTTGCAGTAAAATTAATTCCTTATAGCACAACCATCTGTTTACATTTTCACAGTGATTGTCTTAGAATTAGAAAGATAAGGTGATAAATAAACGAAATTGGGGTATTAAATGAAAATGTCCTCATCCTAGATGTTACTTTTTAATGTCCTTTTTCAACAAGAAACAAAAGTAGAGAAAAAGCTCTTGTCAGCTGCTTAGAGCATCATAAGATGCCTTACTTATTAGCTGGTTGAGAGAAGCTAGTGTTTTGATTTGCCATGTGTTGATTTGGTTTTATTCTATTATAATGAAGAAAAAAGTACTTGCAGTATTAAAACAGATGCATAAAATGGGACTTGCACAATTGCTCCCAGTGAATACAGCGTTAAGCAGGATGAGTTCATAGTTTACTTGTACAAGGACTCCCACTGTATTTGAAGAAACAGAACAACTGTATCATTGTGAAGTTCCCAGCGAGTCTGAAGCGCTAATATGTAATGGTGATCAAATCAGTTTATTCTGGCAGGCTGCCTGCTGGAGGCTCTGACAGATTGGTGCCATCAGTGCATTATTTCATTAACGCTTGTGTTTTCATGGTGAACATCTTCTCACTCGTCATTTTTCTCCCCCCCCCCCCCCCAACCCCCCACCCCCCGACAGATGGAGAGCGAGAAGAAGAGGAGAAAATACTCCACGAGCAGCAATGACTCCGACACCACAGACAGTAAGTTGGAGAGAGTCAGGGGAAGGGTGTGTGTGTGTGTGTGTGTGTGTGTGTGTGTGTGTGTGTGTGTGTGTGTGTGTGTGTGTGTGTGTGTGTGAGAGTGTGTGTGTGAGTGTGTGTGTGAGTGAGAGAAACAGAGAGAGAGCCAGCATTAAACCTGAAGTGTCAGAAGAGCGAGTCTGTCTCTAGGTTCTGTAGTACTGTCAAAATAAAGAGAGCATTGACAAATAGATGGGACAAATGGGACAGAAACGGATAAAATCTCTGATCTCTGAAGGGAAACTGAGCTGATGCTCTATGAGCACAGTATCCTACTATTTGTATTGTAGAAACAAAGGAACAGAGCAGGGAGTTGTGGTCTGTTACTTGGCGATCAGTGTCTGAAATCGCCAAAGGCTGTGACTACACTCTTCTGCCTTTCGATAAGACATTTATAGTGTCTGTTTGGCTGCATTTACTTCAGTATTCTAGTGAAAGTCAGTCTTAACACACCATCTCCACTTGCTGCACTCTGAGCTGCTGTACCTGCTGATCCTTCCTTCTCTCCATCAGCTGCAGTGGCTTGTGTTTTTATTTTGCCTTTTCTGTGTTTTACTACATTTCTTTATCATTTCCGACAAAGTACATTCGACTCTCATGTCATTAATAAAATAATTAGACCTGAAGATTTATTTAATTAGTAGCAGTTTCACTCAGGTAGATTTGCACTGCAGCCAAGTAAATCTTTTGGAGGATCACGCTGTGTTATATTAAGCTCTCCTTCACTTGCAGATTGTGTCTGGACGTCAGTCCCAGGTGCAGTCTAGGGGCTGACTGCGTAATGAGCTGCTGTCTTAGTAAATCAGGTTCTTAATACACACAGATTGTGACTGCAAATTCAGTAAAACCCAGGTCTTGCATTTGTGGCGTGCCATTTTCTTAGAAAATCTGGCCTTACGTCCTTTGAACATTTGCCTTAAACATACACAGCATGCATTTCATGGGCTGACTGATAAACGGATATTAGACGATGGACGCATAGACTGATAGATCAACAGATACACTTCCTACCCAGAGTCATGACACAGACTCAAACAACCACTGAGACAGACAGACAGACATGAAGAGATACACCGCACGATGGTGGGAACATCTGGTCAGTCTAACACATCACTGTCACTGGCAGCGTCTGCTGGAAAATCATCTGATAATAAACTGTCTTTGAACAGAAGCACAGCATTATACAAGCACACTTGGCTCTCAAAGCTGATCACTCTCCACAAAATATGAAGATTTTTTCAATGAAGAGGGCTAGAAATTTTGATTTAATTTTAGACATCATTCTTCTTGGGATTTTGGCACTTCAACATGACTAGTTCTTGGCATTTTGCATTTTGGTTTTGTGTCTCCTGAAAAGCCCTGCTGCACTGATCAGGGCTTTACATATTATTTTCAGGCTAAATTAGTTTGAATAACAGACTTATCCTATCTAACATAAAAAAACCAAAGGAAAGTTGCTTAATCAGAGATTTTTTTTTTCTTTTGCTTGTGCAAACATTTTATTTTCTTCTACTGTTGAACCCCCCTAAAAGTTGCTGTTCCTCAGCTAGACGCTGAAGAGAATATTTTCTCAACAGAGAAAACCATTTTCTTTTAAAAACTTTTAAACTAATTTAAGATTTAGATCTACAGAGAAACGATTTCTGGGAAATGTAGTCATTCAAATTTGAAAAAAATCTAACTTTTTACAGCACTAGGGCAACCAGAGGTTGAAATGACCTTGTACAGGTTTAACCGTTATGTGGTCACAGGTCTGCATGTATAAAGCTTTTTACAACAGGGTTAACGGGCTGTTTTTCAGACCTGACTGAGTCACCCTGTGCTGAAGGCCATGTCTGCTTTATAATTAGCTGTTAGCCGTTAGCTTCCACTGGCCAGTACTGTGTGGGCTCCAGCTGCATCTGTTGACTGGAGGTTATCAGCTTTCTAATTGAAGGATGCCCATGATAATTTTGGCTGCCGTGCACCAAGCGGAGCTTTTAATTAAACCACGGCCATGATGGTAACCTCCAACTGAGCTGCGGCCAGTTTGGATATCTGGCTGCAGGGATGGAGGGATGCAGCTGCCTCATGTGGAGCGTGTGGATGTAACCTGCACAGACACACACACTCTAGTGGAGTGCAAATGCATGAGCACACTCAAAATTGTCCAGCAGATTAGCAGACAGTTCCACTAAATATTTTAATAATTAACAAACACACACACTGCAGAACAGATTATCCAAGTCTCTGTGGTGTTTTGATAATGGTGGCGGAGAGCGCAGCTGTCTACACGGGTTCGTGTATGTTTTGGTCATTTTCCTATCAGATTTGGGTATTAAAAAATAAAAAAACGAGATGAACGAACAGAGATGAACGAAACTTAAAAATGGTTTGATTTTAATTCTCTGTCGTATAACAAAAAATAAAATCACAAGAAAACCGAAACGGTAAAAGCCCATATTTTTTGATATTCTGAGACACGTGTTATGCCAATCTCTGCCTGCTCAGAAGTACATGCCCGTTGCGAGAGGCCGCACAGCTGAAGTTGAAACTATCGGACAAAAAGGGAATCCAAATCTCAGCAGCAACAAAATCAACTCTGCCAAATAATGCGTCCCCACAGGAATTAAATGTGGTAATGAGTATATATTTTTGGCAATTTTAGCCTGACAGTGTGAATTTCAGACATCGAACACTAACTTGGTCTGAGGAAGGAAGGGATGTATTGAAAAACACCTGCATCCACATTGTAATTTTATTTCTGGAGAAATATCAATCAAATGGTTTAATATATATTTTGGCCATTTTGACTTGAAAGAGGTACTGCACACTTAAACATGTTTTTTGAGCTGTAAAGTAAATGCTATGACTGTACTGTGATGAAACACATAAGTGCTGGTGTTAATACAGAATTATAAAAATCAGTATTTCATGGGTTGAAAATGGCTCAACTCGTGAAAAAACAAACAAACAAACAAAAAAAAAATATATATATATATATATATATATATATATATATATATATATATATATATATATATATATATATATATATATATATATATAAATATATATATATCAATATAAATAAAATAAATAATAACCCCCCCCCCTAATCCCCTCCCCCCCTCCCCTCTCCCATCCTCGTCTGTGAAATTGTGCTCATTTTCAAATATAAACTGATCGAGACTCATCATTCACAGGAGTTTATGCTGTTTTGCTAACCCTCCACTTGGTATTTTTCAATTTTGGCGGACTGGTTCAGAGTTGTGCTTTTGATTGCTGTAGAAGCACCGCCGGACTGCATCCTTTCCCTTCATACCCTCATATGGCAGTACCCTTGAAATTTGAGCCGTATCAACTGCTCAAATTGATACGGCTCAGGACCACCATGGTCCTCCACCACACTAATGTCCACTTCAGGGGATTCTGGAGGGGAAAAGACCTCCACATCAGAAGAGCCCTCTAGCATAGATGCCGTCTGATTCTGCGTTGCTCTCCATTTTGTCTTTGGCCTGGGTATGTCACTGAGCAACTCCCACCGAAACCAGTTTTCTAAGCGGAAAATCCAAGGACCAAAAGGTGCAAGGACCAAGGTGTTCAGCTGTGCTGAAATGAATATGTATTCAATAATGACACACACACCTCCAATCTCAGTGTCAGTGTTTTTTGTGAGAGTAACATGTTTGTTATTGGAAAGACTAGAGTCTACCTGCTCCAGTTTACCTTTAACAGGGTCTCTCTCTCTCTCTCTCTCTCTCTCACACACTCACACACACACACACACACACACACACACACACACACACACACACAGTGTGCCACCACTCAGAACAGCTGAGTGGAGGATTAATTTGAAATCATTACCCATACATTGCTGTCGGTTCATATTTGCTGTTGTGTTGTGGTAGTGAATATGTGTCTGTGTGTTTATGTGTGTGTGTTTAATAGTGAATATATAAAACTCTGCAACTCTGAGAGATCGCTTACATTGAGTCAGTGTCTCAGTGTGATTATGGGCAAAAGTGTGGGTGTATGCAACTATGTGCAACTATGTGCGTGCATATGTGGCAATTACATGTATGTGTTCGCAGCTCTATATACAGTACGTGTGTGTGTGTGTGTGTGTGTGTGTGTGTGTGTGTGTGTGTAAGAGTGTGTGAGAGAAGAGGGAGTCTAATTTCGAAGACAAGCCTGACAGCAGTTCTGCCCTGGCACTGTTAGTTGTTCAGACGCCACAAGTAAAATTAGCATGGTGGCAGTACTCCTGTGGTGGCAAGGGAAATATGCGGAGTGGGAGGCAGCCCACACGCACGCACAGACACATACAGTCACGGTCACAGTGTGCTATATTACACAGAATTGGCAAATATGTTTTCCATTATTCCAGTGTGATGTAATTTAATTGCCAATGTGATGCAATTTTTAATGAGAGCCTTCTTCACGGTGCACAGATGAAAATGAGCTTTTGGCTATATCTGTTGCAGTGGTTTTTTGATTTAAAAAAAAAAAAGGTACAGAAAAACATAAATGAAATTACAGACATTCCTTCTTTCCTCTTCATATCAGTGTGGCCTCTGTTCACATACAGTGCATTCAGAAAGTATTCAGACCCCTTCACTTTTTTCACATTTTGTTATGTTGCAGCCTTATGCTAAAATAGTTCAAATTCATTCTACACTCAGTACCCTGTAATGACGAAGCGAAAACAGAATTTTAGAAATTTTCGCAAATTTATTAAAAAGGAGAAACTGAAATATTTCATTGACGTAAGTATTCAGACCCTTTACTCAATACTTAGTCGAAGCACCTTTGGCAGCGTTTCCAGCCTTGAGTCTTCTTGGGTTTGACGCGACAGTTTTGCACGCCTGGATTTGGGGATTTTCTGCCATTCTTCTCTGCAGTTCCGCTCAAGCTCTGTCAGGTTGGTTGGCGGTTGTTGGTGAGTGGCCATTTTCAGGTCTCTCCAGAAATGTTGGATTGGGTTCAAGTCAGGGCCCTGGCTGGGCCACTCAAGGACATTCACAGAGTTGTCCCTAAGCCACTCCTGCGGTTTCCTGGCTGTGTGCTTATGGGCAATGTCCTGTTGCAAGGTGAAACTTCAGCCCAGTCTGAGGTCCTGATCTCTCTGTACCAGATTTTCATTAAGCATATGTCTGAATTTTGCTCCGTTCAGCTTTGCCTTAACCCTAACCAGTCTCTCTGTCCCATCTCAACACCCCAAAGAATGATGCTGCCACCACGATGCTTCACTGTTGAGTGGTGCCTGGTTTCCTCCAGACATGATGCTCCGAATTGAAGCCAAACAGTTCAATATTGGTTTCATTGGACCAAAGATTTGTGTTTCTCTGAAAGTCTGTTACCGGTTTTCTTTGCAAACTCCAAGCGGCTTTCATGTGTCTTTCACTGAGGAGAAGCTTCTGTCTGGCCAATTTGCCATACAGACTAGATCGGTTGAGCGCTTCAGTGTTTGTCATTCTGGAAGTTTCTCCCATCTCCACACGGATCTCTGGAGCTCAGCCAGAGTTGACCATTGGGTTCTTAGTTACCTCTCTTACCAAGGCCCTTCTCCCCCGATTGCTCAGTTTGGCGGGGCGGCCAGCTCCAGGAAGAGTCCTTGTTGTTGTTCCAAACTTCTTCCACTGAAGAATTATGGAGGCCACTGTGCTCTTGGGAACCTTTTAATGTAGCAGAATTTTTTTGTCGACTTCCCCAGACCTGTGTCTCGACACAATCCTATCTCTGAGCTCTGCAGGAAGTTCCTTTCATCTCATGGCTTGGTTTTTGCTCTGATATGGATTGTCATCTGTGAGACCTTTTATATAGACGGGTGTATGCCTTTCCAAATCATGTCCAACAAGTGAATTTACCACAGGTGGACTCCAATCAAGATATAGAAACATCTCAAAGATGATCAAAAGAAATTGGAGGCACCTGAGCTAAATTTCAAGTGTCATAGCAAAGTGGCAGTGTGATATTTCAGTTTTTCCTTATCAATAAATTTAAAAAAATTTCTAAAATTCTGTTTTCACTTTTTCATTATGGGGTATTTAGTATAGACTGATGAGGGAAAAAAATGAATTTATGAATTTAGTATAACGCTGCAACTTAACAAAATATGAAAGGGGTATGAATACTTTCTGAATACACTGTACGTACATGGGCACAGGCGCACACAGAAAAACACACACATGGCTGCTGATTGAAGTGGTGGGTGGGATATTGGCTCCAGTGTCTGGTTAATTGCCATTAAGTTATGTATTAATGAGGTTGTAAAGGACCACAGTGGACTAACTGCTTAACAAGATGCAATTTATACTGTCATTAATTATTACACCCCTTAATAGATCATCATCAGTCCTCTTCAATTAAAAGCCTGACTTGGAGTGGTAGTACTGCCACGGGCGTCGGAAAAGTCTCAAGGAAAGTTTTTTGTTTTTTGGCTGCTTGTTTTTTGGTGCTTCTCTGCAGTGTTTGAAACACCTCCATCAGTGTTAATTATAAAAGTCTTGAACCCCATCGCCTGCTCATTTAAGAAATTTTGATGAGCTGCTTTTTGCTCTCTAAAAAGTAACTGATTCCCTGCCAGTACAAGATCATTACAGTGTTTTTATTATATTTGTTTTGTAAACCCTCCCAAAGCAAATGCTCCAATGGGACAATGAAGTTTGTTTGGAGTGAATTAGAATGCGCACTGTGTACATGAAGTCTGATCTACAACCAGAACCCTGTTATTCATTTTCCTCACTTTAAATCAACATTCACACTCATGAATGCACATTCTTGACAAATATAACAGATTAGGTTTGCTTTATGTTCTACTCCAGAAGATTTGAAACATTTTGTCTTTACAACTGTGTCATGAATTTGAGAAAGAGGGGTCAGAAGAGGCTAATTTATCTGCCAGAAAAATATTAATGTTTTCTCTTCTGTTAGTCTTAATTACACTCATCATTATCGTCTTTTTTATTGTTGCAGGTCAGGTGACCTCATGGTCCAGGTCATCCAAGAATATGGGCACCAGCAGCACATGGGTCCGCCACCAGCACAAGAAACCATCAGAGGTAAGTTGGTTTGTGGCAGGTTGGTTCATTGACTCAGGTGAATACAATGTGCTTAATGAAAACAGTCTCTCTTTCGCTATTACAAGCTCACAGTTTTGCTCCACTTCAATGCTGCCTGTGAAAGATATTTGTTACGGCCGTTGGTCAGATGCCAACATTTTGTCAGGTTGCTAGGTTTGCTGAACACTTGCATGATCTGCATCTTGTACGATCCTTGTTCTTGAAATGTATTACAGAAAAAGAGAACAGGTGCAGCTGCTAATCTAAATCTTTAAGTCGTGTATGGTTTCTGGACAAGCTTGGTTGCTACTGGGGTGTTTCTTATGCAGAGCTAATTGCTATACTGTTGAAGATTTGTAAGAAATCATAAAATACTGCATATCACAACATGTGCAAAAAAAAAAAAAAAAAAAAATTCTCCTGTTGAAACACACAATTGGAAAAAACTGAGTAACTCAAAAGGCAATTTAGCCCTACCTAGTTTGAAAACTATGAAAGCCCTGATCCAGTTGCTGCAGCTATGTATCAGTTCTTAACTAGAACAAACAGTATCCAATGTAAATACAGCCATCTCCGTCACAGCTAAATCAACCAGGCGCATGAGTGGCACAGATTGGTTCGCTAAAATACCAGGTTGGAGCATCCATATGGTCATGATGAACGTTCCCAAGGGCTCTCAAATGACCTCCCTGTGGAGGAAACTGGCATAATGCAGTTGGAAAATGGTGCACTGTACCAGTTGTGGCAATGGTTTGCCTACCACAATCACACATTCCTCCCACTCTGTCAGTGAAGTGGATTCAGATCTGTTTCAGGACAACTTGCTGTTTAGAAGAGTTTCACTCCAAAAATAACTATCTGCCATTTGGAACAAATTACTTCTCTTCTCAATCGACTCTTAAAAATTAGCATGGGTTGATTTTTTAAATTAGGGAGAGGAGGTAACAGCCTTAGATGACACTGAAAATGTTCAAAAAGACACTTAAACAAGACGTTTTTATAAAATTGATTAATACCATTTTAGAGGGTAGTTGTCCTAACCTCTGCTATCGTTTTCTTCCATGCTTCCTCGAAAAACATGTCAAAAAACTGTCTAAAGTGTAAGAGCACAAATGTTTTGGGTTATTTTTCTCATTCTCCTTTCAAAAGTTAAAGTAAAATGGCACGCATGCTCTTGAACCACCCTGAAGTACAGGTCATCAGCAGAGCATCTGTCATGCCTGTGCATTTGAAGCTTCCTCCCCCTTAGCTCCATGCAGTTAACCACAGGCTGTTGGAAGGTCCTGTCAGCAATCAGTCTCTCAGTAATTACAACTGTAGCTCTCTGTTCTGACCTGGGCCTCAGCTGAAGAGCCAGGGGCCACGTTCCCTTTCATAATGCTGCCTCCTTGCCTCACTTGTGGGCACCCTGCTCTTTCGTTAAGGATGATGTTTTGCAGCAATTTTTCTGCTTTTTTGGTAGCAGTGAGTGACAGGAAAGGCCGAACAAATAAAGAGGGCGGGTGACATCTGACAGAGGTTCAGTTGAAAGCTTTTAAGTCAAAATGTTGCAAGTGCATTTGAACTAATGTGAGAAGACCTTATCTTGTTGAATATATTAAGTTTACTGGCATTTGTCTAGGTGCTGCTGGAGAGAAATGACAGATTGTACAGTTCTCAGTTCCATAGTTCAGTACTTGCACTTCTTGGGAGCTTGCTTACTTGTTGATTTGTTTTGTCTGTATTGATGTCTTGTTAACGTGTTTTCGCACCTCGGTCCAATAAAGGACAATAAAGTTTGAGTTTTTACAACTTGCAGGGTTTTTTTATTTAATGTGACGCACATACAGACATTTAATACCAAAAATGTATGATGTGATAAAATTGTTGCAGATATTAACATGTTAATCACTAGTTAATTTTATTGAATTTATCAGATTTGCTTAACCACTGGCAAAGAACTTAGAGGATGCCATCACTTGGTTTTCTGAATCCAAAATAAGAGACTTTACCTACCGTACATTTACCATGTAAGTGAACCTGCTGAGAAATTTTGGAAACCCGCCATACAATAAATACATTAGCTGTCTTGTACATCAAGCGATTGGAGCACTGGTATTGCATGACAGCAGCTTAGCTTAGTATTGTTTGTTCACTTGTTTTATAGTATGCAGGGTTCACACAAAATGTTAGTTGGCTTGTCAGTGTCTGACTCACATTTTGAACACCGGAATAAGCAGGTTTGCATCCGTGATTGAGCAGGTGTGTGGAGGTGTGAAAGTTGGCAGGATATGAGCTACTCACTCTCTCTATTTTTTTTAAATTCTTTTTTTTCTCGACACAACCACTTTTGTTATTTTCTGTGTGTACGACTCATGAATGTCTTTAAAAACAGACTGTCCGACGATGTTTATATTGTCTCTTTGTGTTCAATTCGTTGCATCAAGACTAGAAAGACATGCAGAAGGCACAGAATTCTTGGAAATAGATTTGGGAGGCAGTGGGATGCAGCCAAAAAGAGGGTATAATGGCCTTCGGGTGTGGCCATCCAGAACAGGTATTAACACCTTTGCCTTTTGATTTGGAAGGTGACACGTTGAATGACTTTGTTTATACGGAAAGATGCGAATACAGAAACCTTTAGTCAACAGAGCCAAGCAATAACTTTGACTGCGCCAGTAACTAATTATTTTATACTGAAATGATAACAACAGACTCAGAGCAATGTGCACATGCCCATATTCATATGAATTCCAAAAATAGAACTACATCAACTGGTGATCCCAGCACAACAACTATTGAGGAATATACACTCAAAGCCTCAAGTGATAAACACGAAAGCAGATGTAGCATCCTAACTCAGACAAGTTTAGCCAACCGTTTTTAGATGATATGCCATGCTGGTTGTTGAGCTGTGATATGCAAACTGCTGTTTTCAACGTTTAAAGTCGACTTTTTGGTAATTTGTTTTAACAAAATGCAGCCACTTCAATGACTTCTTTGACACGAGCTCAATTAGTTTGGAGCTGACTCTGAGTAAACATGCAGTAATCATTAAATAGATTTAAACCTAGCAGGCTCCTTTAGGTTGTGCTAACAGGGGTGTTTTCAATTTATTCCAACCTGAGACTATTAAAACTGCAACAAAAAAAAGGCTATAGTCAATAATATGGATAATGGGCAATAGAGTACACAGCAAGAAACAAGAAACAAAAAAACAAACTTGTACCTCTATATCTGTAACTTTATCTCACTTATCAGGGCAGGCGTAACAAGCTAGGCCCATTGCAAGTTGTGGCTTTGCCACTTGTCTTTTATCATATTGTCGGACTGTGTGAGTATCTCGCCATCCATGTTTACATCTCTGGGGATGTCAAGAAGAGGTTCATCTGCGATGATGTCGGGCTGCTGATAATGCCGCCACTATGTTCCTCATCTGTATCCTGCAATTCAGCATACATAGCATGCAAGGAGCCAGTTTGTGGTACTTTCTTTGGGGGCTTGGAGCCGCTCGCTGCCAAACTCGCCTAACTGTTCTGCTGCAGGACACCAGACATCAGACATCAGACATCAGCCCCACGTATCTGGGGCTTGAGTGTGTCGGTGAAATATCTGCCTTTTTATACATTTGTATTAACACGAAAAATGAAACATTACCTAATTTATTTTCAGAAATCAGAATCATAAATACTTTATTGGTTCCTGAGAGTGTTTGGGTAATGTTACTGTTTGCTCCATTCTAGAATAAAAGAAATATGTAACCGCATAGAGAAATTATAAGAGAAAAAGAAAATAGAGAATAAGAAATATTTTACTACTTTATGAATTTCGTGATTATGCTTAAATTTTCTTTTAATTAGTCATAGGCTTGGCCTTTTAGCATACTCCAAATTTGCTTTTTTATTCTGTAGTTTTATTATTAACTCTTGCAGATGCTTTTTTTTAAAGGAAATTTAGCTGAATTTGACGGAAATGCCAACCATCCTACATTATAGCACAGCACTGTACTAATTTTATATTTTCAATAACTAATTTTATCAGTCATTTAGGCCAAAGCTAGATATGCAAGAAATATGAATTAGAGAGTTGTCAAAAATATAGGTTTTTTTTTTTGTTTTGTTTTTTTTAAATTTATATCAATTCAGTATTGAAATATTTTCAGTACTCATTTGCCTGCTTTTGCGTGCTCTTTAATTTGCTCTGGAGCGACACATCTGGACTCGCGCACACGCACGCACACACACACAATCACACACACAGGAACATGAAGAATGTGTGAATGAAGTTTTTTTCACTTCAGATCGAGGAGTGTAGCGATGGTTTTTGGAAGTTTTTACACCATGGTCAGTTTCTGCTGTTTTCTCAAGAAGACGAGTTAAAGCTCTGGTGGATGGTATAAAATTTGCAGCCAATGCAGCTAATGAGCTTATCTGTTGCATGGGCATTTCAAAGGTGGCGAGCAAGAAAAATCATATTTTCCACCAATTTCTACTGGCTGATAGTGAACATGGAAGGTAAGTCATAGTCAGCTCCATAAGTAGACGGGACTTTTCTGTTCCAGTAGACTCTGTAGCATATATACTGTACTGTTCCACCTGGTGGGTACATCTTGCTGTAGCCTTTTGATAGGCTGGCTCATTTGTTTATGAATACTTTGAAATTGGGAGTAGGCAAGCTGGGATTCTTTGAAATGACTGACGATATGTCTTCCAGAGGCTGTTATATCAGTGATGCTGCGCTGTGACAAAACTCCCTCAGCCACGTCGAGGTGGATTGTATGCGTCATGCAAAGCAGGCTTGGTAAAGCCACATCCCTAATGGCCTTTTCCATGTTCTTGGCATTATCCCTCAGAATAACGTTTTTTTTTCTTCTTGATTCCCCATGCTAAAAACATGTCTGTAAATGCTGCAGCAAGAGCCTCTGTGCTGTGTGACCCTGAAAACTCTTGAGAGAGAAGAACAACTTTTTGTAGTTCGAAGTTTTGATCAATAAACTGTGCAGTAAATCTCAACATGGACATGGGTCTTACAGTCGAACGCCAAATGTCATGTGAAACTGACTGATGTGATGTACTTCATAAGGCTTTTGACATGTGTATACACTGTTTGCTATAACTGCGGCAGGCATACATCAGTGAAATAGTTACACCCTGGCAGAGTGTAGCGTGAATCCAAGTAGGACATTAGTTGTCTGAACCTTTCATCTTCCACAGTAGACAGTAGAATTCTGCTATTTTGATGATATTTCTTTTGTTTTCTTGCTGTCCTGGCTGTAGGTTACTGTCATTGCAGTGTCTCTATTACTGACAGCTAAGTGTGAGTGGCGATTGAGTTGCTAAACAGTCCCATTCCCTTTCTGCCTTAGTGCTAGCTAGCTATGAAAACTTGTCATATTCCTAACCTTGAAATATCCGATGAGGTTTGTGGTGTTGAAATGTTTTGATTGCGGTACTCCACAAGGGATTTCCTTGAGACACACCTTGCAAATTGCAAATTTATTGTCTTTATCAGACACCTGGTAGAACTGCCAGACCGGTTAAGCCAGTGAAGCCAGTGAAGCCGTCTTAGCTGCGCATAGAGATCTTTGCATCATCAGCTTAATAGAGACCACCGTTCAGACTATTTGAAATTAATATCGGCCAATAGTGATCTGTGGCCAATCCATCGGAGCCCTCCTAGATCCTGAAATGCTATTGATGAAGCGCTTTTCTCCTAATAAAAGTAACACTGGTGATTATATGACCAATGAGAATTTGTCAGAGGAGAGCATATTAACTAACCAATCAACAGGTTGACCGGGAAATTACAGTCCTAGTAGTTAGGGCCCTTACTGTATTTGTATGTTAATTTGGTAACTGCTCATATTTCTCAAGGGCAACTCATCTGCTGTCAGCATTTTGATGCAGTGACAAAGAAACTGTCCTTCATGTAGAGTATAAGAGGTAAATCCTTCAGAAACAAACTGATTGCATGTCAGCACTTCAACCAGAGGTGTTTGTAACTTCTGTCAGTGTGTGGGGTATCCTGAGGCAACGGCAACAACCTGTTCTATGTTTTACAGAACAAAGGTCATGACCCTTTTTAAATATCATCCCCCTTTCACTGACAGTACTTAAGCTGGAGCAGACATGTTTGGGTAGTCTTAGCTCTGAAAGAGTGAGCGTGATGTAGACTGTTTTAGTTTTTGACCGGGTTAACCAAAGGAAGAAGGGGCTTTCTTTGTATCTAATCAGTAGATAAATTAGGCTAAGGTAGATCAGAGAAATAACTACCCATATCAAATGTCACATTTACATGTGGCATTTTCTGTTGAACTAGTTCATCTGCAAACATAGAAGTCCACAGGTTCCACTGGTTGAAATACCCTGTAAGCAAATGATCTTTATCAGTGCGCTGTCAAAAAGCCATCTGGTTTTAAACTTTGCTGATGGACTGGGTTGCAGTACTTTCACCCACACTCACACATAGATCCTTAACATTACCATTAACATTAACATTACCAGACTGGTTTCATTGAAATACAGAGCGTATTTTGTGTTTTTTTTTTTGCAAATGTGAATTGGAACTTGGACTATATCTTTGCAGCGTTTTCAAGTTTCTAGCAAGGGTTTGAGAATTGGGCATAAATGTTGTTAATTGGTGGTGAAAGCCAGACATTACTGAAAAAAAAGTGCTTTTTATAAAATTACCAAAAAGAATTCCAAGCAACGTCAAAGAAGGGAGATGTTTTAGGCGTTTGAAAAATCCTCATCAGTGTATCCCTACGGGGGAAAGAAGTTGAACAGTGGTTCACAATGCGGACAAGTTTACGGAATGATACTCATCCTTGGTTAAGGGAGGTGTGGTGAATGGTAAACACTATGGACTTCTAATGACAACGTAGCTCTTTTCTAAAAATGAGCCATCTCTATTTGCGCCTTTGCGAGTGTTTCACTCCAGCTATGACTTTTCTTAGAAGTGGTTTAGAGGGCTTTACGTGGCGGAAGGAGGACACAGTCAAATGCTTCCGTTTTTTGTATAGCTGTTTTTATCTAATTTTAGATGAGGGCAGAGATTTAGGATTTTGAAAATCAGTTGAGAACAAGAAAAAGACAGAAAGAGAGTTTGCGCATACATCGACCTTACATTGAAAAAAGTTTACTTTTTAAAAATGCACAGTAATTTAGGTGCACTGCGTCACCAATGAGAGTGACGACTCTTTCTTAAGAAGCTCCTGGCCTAATCTTCTCTAACAAAAGCAAATCTCCCCTTCCTCACAGAAAACCTCCTGCTCTCCCCCAGGGGATTTTGTGACACTTGTCGAAACACTGTAACATGGACAGAAGACGTATACACACACACACACTCGCACATTTTTATTGGAGGACGCCTGTAAAACTATACTAAGACAGAGACATGAATACTGATACACTTTGGGTTTTCTTCCTGGCTTGTGGTATTGAAATTTAGCACCACACACTTGGAAGAGGGAATGTCTGTATCTATATTCCTTGTTTCATTTGAATCTTTTTTTGTTGGTGATAGGTTGTTTTTCTAGTCTGAAAATCAGTCTAGTCACCAGGTAATCCATATGGAGATGACAGAAATTATAGTAAGTGTTTATGATGTGTGTTGATATGTATCCTTTTTTACATACCATACTGGATAGTGACAGCAGAGCTGCAGAATATAAATACATGTAATGATCTTTTGACAGTAACATCAATAACAGCAATTGGCCTTGTTGTGCTTCTGCTCACTTCTTTTCTTTCATATTTCTGCTACATTTGATATGAACTTTACGACATTTTCTTAAAATTTGTTTGAATTTGAAAAATATAGAAATGATCCACCTAGGCTGTTTTTGCAGCAAAACACAAGGGAATCAGGTGTTGGAGCATAAATAAGTACATAAGTAAACACAAGGAAATGATTTAAATCATAAACTACATAACACAAAATATTTCCATCAATATTTCAGCTCTTGTCACTGTGCCTGGCTGGACAAAATGTAAGAAGGTAAAAATATCTAGGCCAAACATAATGGCTTTTCTGTAAGTTGCGCAGATTTATTAATGAGCATTACCTTTTGTTGGGCTGTTTGGAGCCTTTGAGATTGAGTATGGGATACGCACTTTTGTCTGCAGAACCACGCTCAATAATAATATTAATTAATTAATAATTAATTAAGTAATAATAGGCCTCCACATCTGGTCAAAAGTACATTAACTTGAATGTAAATGTTAATGAGCTAATTGTCATTGATGGTGTAATATGGGGCATGGTCGAACCAAATGATTTTTGTGGTTTTTACTAAATGTCAACATTTTTGGGGAAACCCTTTAAACGTGGTTTACAGTATATTTTAAATAGTAAGCAAAGAATCCAAACCACAGCAGTGATTCATGAAAATTAGTCTTGATGCCAAAATCAGGGACTAATGATCTGCTGTAATCTTCTGAGATATATCACAAGCTCAACACTAATTTTTAACATTATTCAGTCCACAATTTACAGCTTGGCAATTTAGCAAAAAGCTGTGACTGGCAATTAGTGCAACAATTATAAGTGAGTATGTGAAATAATTCATATTCACAGCTGGGAAGTGGAGCAGATAGGTGTTAACTGCCTATTAAAGACAATTAAAAAAAAGAAAAAAAAAAGGCACTAAAGCAAAAGCAGCAATCATTCATTTCCTTTTACTTTTTAGAGACATTTTTTTCCTATACTTTTGGTATCGTGGTTCTTCTTTGTGATCTTTTGGTTACTGTCCTTACTACATAGTGTAGAGTGTTTGCTGAAATGACTGTATAATAGCATCCAGACTGACATCAAACAATCGTAGTAAACGGACTGCACATATATAGCGCTTTTCTAGTCTTATTGACCACTCAAAGTTCAATTCAGCTCAATTCAGTTCAATTCAGTTAAATTTTATTCATATAGCGCCAGATCATAAGAGGTAATCTCACTGCAGTTTTCATATAGAGCAGGTCTAAACTGTATTCTTTATAGTTGTATTTACAGAGACCCAACATGGGCAAGCACTTGGCGACAGCGGCACGGAAAAACTCTCGTTTAACAGGTAGAAACCTTGAGTAGAACCTGGCTCATGGTGGGCGGCCGTCTGCCTCATCTGGCTAGGTTCAGAGAGAAAAAGAGAGAGAAGGGGGGGCCCTAATAATTAGCCTAATAATAAAAATAATAATTAGAATAATAGAGTGAATAATAATACTAATAAAACTATCATTACTATTATTATAATTAATCATAATAATTGAAGCAGTGGGTGTTGAGCAGGATCATGGGGGCAGTAGGTGGTTTGCAGTCACAGATTCAGACTCTGCAGCACCAGGGGCAGAAATACCTACAGAAAGCGACAGGAGGAGAGAGGAGAGAGACGAGAAAGCACAAACCTACGGGAGAGAGAAGAAGTCAAGTTAGTAACGAGCATTGATGCGATATGAAGGTGTACAGAGTAAAGAGGAGCTCGGTGAATCATGGGGAGTCCCCCGGCAGTCTAGGCCTATAGCAGCAGTGGTTCAAGCCAAGCCCGAGCCAGCCCTAACTGCAAGCTTTATCAAAAAGGAATGTTTTAAGCCTACTCTCAAATGTGGAGAGGGTGTCTGCCTCCCAAACTGGAAGACGGTGCGACAGGAGAGGAGCCTGATAACTGAAGGCTCTTCCTCCCAGTCTACTTTTGGAGACTCTAGGAATCACAAGCAAGCCTGCGTTCTGGGAGCGCAGTGTTCTAGTGGGGTAATAGACTACTATGAGCTCTTTAAGATATGATGGTGCCTGACCATTAAGGGCTTTGTAGGTGAGAAAGAGGACTTTAAATTCTGTTCTGAATTTTACAGGGAGCCATTGCAGAGAAGCTAACACAGGAAAAATATGATCTCTTTTCGTAGTTCCTGTCAGTGCTCGCGCTGCAGCAATCTGGATCAGCTGGAGAGTATTTAAAGATTTGTTGGGACAACCTGATAATAAGGTGTTGGAATAATCTAGCCTAGAAGCAACAGAAGCATGGACTAGTTTTTCTACATCTTTTTGAGACAGGATGTGCCTGATTTTTGCAATGTTGCGTAGGTGAAAAAAGGCAGTCCTTGAAGTTTGTTATATGTCGGGGTTAAAAGACATATCCTTATCAAAGATAACTCAGAGATTCCTAACAGCGGTGCTGGAGGCCGGGGCAATGGTATCTAGAGTAACTATATCATTAGATAATGAGTTTCTGAGGTGTTGCGGGCCAAGCACAATAACTTCAGTTTTGTCTGGGTTTAACAGCAGAAAGTTGCTGGTCATACAGGTGTTTATGTCCTTAAGGCATGCTATAAGTTTAGCCAACTGATAGGTGTTTCCTGATAATATTGCCTAAAGGAAGCCTATATAAGGTGAATAGAATTGGTCCAAGCACAGAACCTTGTGGAACACCGTGACTAACTTTTGAGTGTATGGAGGATTTATCTTTTATGTGCACAAACTAAAATTGATCTGATAAATAGGACTTAAACCAGCTTATAGCAGTTCCGTTAATGCCAATTAAATGTTCCGGTCTCTGTAATAGGATGTGATGGTCGATAGAGTCCAATGCAGCACTAAAATCTAACAAAACGAGTACAGAGACAAGTCTTTTGTCCGATGCAGTGTGAAGGTCATTTGTAACTTTCAACAGTGCTGTCTCTCTGCTGTGATGCACTCTAAATCCTGACTGAAAATCCTCAAATAAACTATTATTATGTAAAAAGTCAAACAACTGGTTGTCGACAGCTTTCTCAAGGATCTTAGAGAGAAAGGGAAGGTTAGATATTGGTCTATGGTAGGCTAAAATATCTGGATCAAGAGTAGGCTTTTTAAGAAGAGGTTTAATTACAGCTGTTTAATGGACTGCAGTACATAGCCTAGATATCAAGATATATTGATTCTATCTAGTGAAAAGGTGCTAACTAAGGGTAAAACTTCCTTAGACAGCCTAGTAGGGATGGGGTCTATGAGACAGGTTGATGGTTTAGATGAAGACACTGTTGAAGTTAGTTAAATGGTCAATGGGAGAAAAACTGTAAGTATATATCAGGTTTTACGGATGTTTCTAAGGTTCCTGCATTTGACGATAAATTGGTGCTGGTTTAGGGCAGGAGGTGGTGAATTTTGTCTCTAATAGTTAGAATTTTATCATTAAAGAGCCTCAGGAAATACTCACTTCTGAGAGCTATAGGAATACATGGATCAATAGAGCTATGACTCTGTCAGCCTGGCTATAGTGCTGAAAAGAAACCCAGGGTTGTTTCTATTTTCCTCTATTAAAGATGAGTAATAGGCTGCTCTGGCATTACAGAGGACCTTCCTATATGATTTAAGACTATCATGCCAGGCTAAACGGGATTCTTCCAGTTTGGTCGAACGCCATATCCTATGTAGTTTGCCTTTATATACAGGTGTGGGAGTTTATTTTATTATCTTCTTTTTTAGAGGGGCAATAGAGTCGAGTGTCATTCTCACTGAGGCTGCAGCACTATCAACAAAATGTTCAATTTGGGAGGGACCAAAGTTTGCATAGGAGTCCTCTGTTATATTGAATCATGGCAGTGAGTTAGGTGCTGATTGAATCAGTTCCTTAAATTTAGCTACAGCACTATCAGATAGACATCTAATAAAGATATTTCTGCCAAATAGCGTGTAGTCCAGTAATAAGAATTCAAAAGTTACCAAACAATGGTACGACAAAAGAGGGTTCTGTGGAAAGACTATTAAATGTTCAATTTCGATGCCATAAATCAGAATGAGGTCGAGGGTGTGGTTAAAACAGTGAGTGGGTTTATTTGGACCCTGAGCAAAGCCAAATGAGTCTATTAATGAGATAAACGCAGTTCTAAGGCTATCATTATCATTATCCACATGAATATTGAAATCACTTACTATAATTACTTTATCTGTACTATGGACTAAACTTGATTAAAAATTCTGAGAATTTAGATGAAATTCAGAGTATGGGCCAGGAGCGTTGAACACTATAACAAATAGAATAGGCTTTAAAATTTTCCATGATGGATGTGTAAGACTAAGAACCAAGCTTTCGAAATAGTTATAATTGAGTTTAGGTTTAGGGTTGATTATTAGGCTTTAGTTAAAAATGGCTGCAACTCCACCTCCTCGGCGGGTACCTTATTATTAATTTGACTGGGTGGAGTGGATTCATTTAGGCTAACATATTCATCATGCTTTACATTAAATTCCACATTCATTCGCCACACCCATTTGCACATACATTCATAATTTCTTTCATCGCAATCACACACACACTCACACATACTACGACCCTCTCTACCTCCTGAACCACGGCCGCCCGTAGTAGTTACTAGTTTAAGACATGTTGCTTTCAGTGTTGCGGCGGAAGGAGGATGACACGATGAAGTTCAGATCAGATTTAAGTAATAGTTTTACAACTTTCAACCCTAATTAAAATTATTTTTATAAGCAAAGAGCTTTACTGTTTGAGGAAGCCTAGAGGAGGTTGTCAAACAAGTGACTTTAAGAGCCACTCACAGGGCACCATGGGAGGAAGGAAGTAGTACTGATAGGATTTACCAAAAAAGATGATAGATGTGCAGGTTTGATAGTCTCTCTCTAGCATCATTGTTTACTCGTGCACCTAAAGTATAAGAGTGTGTATATGTGTATGCATGTGAAAGTGCAAGTCATGTGTACAGGCAGTGTGCAGTGTGGCATAATTGTGTTTAATATTTGCATCTTCAATAACAAAATTCGCAAGAATAGTTTTACCTAGCTTACCAAGATGGGAAGTTTGTTTGTTTGTAACTAGCATTTTTACATAACTAATATTAGAAATCGTAGCACTTTGCGTGGTGAAAAGAAAAGAAATAAGTTGACACTAAAAACAACCGTTTTGACAAAATAAAAACATGAAAATCATTGTGAATAGGTTTAACGCTGGATGATAAGAGTAGATATCAGTAATCATAAGTAATCTTTAGAAAGTTCAATCGTTTTTACAGAAAGTAAGCCTGGAAACAGTCATAGGGGAGTGTTTTGAAAGCGTGTTTTGAAAATTCAGAACGGCAGCCAACTGATGGGAAACACAGCAAGCCTGCTGAATAGCCCCTGATGGTTTTCTTCCTTATTGCTTGCAGTTGTTGAAGAAATATTCCAATCAGTTTAAGACATTGGAAAATTTCCTCAAGGCAGTGACAAGCTCTGTGAACCATTCTCAAGTGTTTTTAACCACTTTTATGATAAGCTAGGAATCACTGTTCCAAGACAGCTGTATATTCATCCAGATGTGCAGATGTTTTAGGTGGATCACTGTCGAAGTGGCCAATACCCTCTGTTGTGTGTACTCATCCTTTTTAGTGCCAGCATCCTTGCAAGACATTAGAAGTTCTAATTCACTTGAATACTTTTGGTGTTCTAAGACCATATGTGTAAACGGTTAGGTAATCATGTGTACAGATACAAGCACAAGTACTGTTTGAATGTGTGTTTGTGCGTGTGTGTGTGTGTCCTAGAAGGCTAGCAGCTGCTTTAGCTCATTTGGGTCTGCTAGGAACAGCTGTGAAATTCCATGGCAACCAGATGCAAACAGCTACAGGAATGCATGGAGTTGATGGAAGAGTTTCTCTCTCTCTCACACACACAAACTCACACTCTCTCTCACACACACATGCGCACACACACAGAGGGAGAGAGAGAGAGAACGAACAACTTTCATTAAACTGTCACTATTGCTCCACTTGCTCACCTCAAATCTGAAGAAACAAAAACACAACAGAAGAACATTGTTTACACTCATTGAAAAGAAGATGGAATAGGAGATATGGATCATGGAAAGATGGCTTAGGTCAGCAGAGAGAGACAGATGATTGGAGGGAATGACGGTGGATAGATGGATGGAGAATTAAAGAAATGGAGTGATGGGTGCATCAGTAAAGGATAGATAGGACAGGAAAGCGCATAGATGGAGGAATGGATGATGATTAAATGAATATAGATGGTAGGAGGGAGAAATAATGTATGGATAAATGGGTAGTGTATACCAGAGTTTATGTGACTATGTCCTTCCTTGATTGATTTTGAGTATTTTTAAGACTACATCAAATTCTGTCATAGCATCCATTTGACAAAATTCCTTACACCAAGCATCAAACTCATGTATGATTCAACCTAAAACCTAAAATCAAAAACACCCTGCAGCTTTCTCGTCACTCATCATCCTTCAGCCTGTGTTATAAAACTTGAATTGTAATTAAAATGTAACCTAATTTCAAGTAGGGCTTTACCCAGATCAGAATTTTCTAACTTGACTCTGAGTCACCAGTTTGACATAAAACAGCTATTTTTTTTTACTTCATGTATCCGTGGTTCTTGCCTTTTTAAAATTACTCACAACTATAACTGATAAATTTTTGTCAGTACACCTTGCCCAGAAATATGAGACATGCTGTACGTACATTCATTGTCTCCCTCCAATTACATTACAGTCCAACGCACCTGCGGACCAGGGATCTTAAAATGCACAGACCTTTACTAGCCTTCATGTCAATTCTAATGTTTTAGTGTCTTCTTTGACATCTAACATAAACATCATCTGTGATATGAAAACATCCCATTTACAGAAACCGAAAGAAATACAAGTGTCTGCCCTGATCCCAGGTCCATAATTAAGTCCTAACCCACAATGGAGCGACTCTCCTGTAAAAGCTGTCAGCCAAAGTGTTGCTCACACTGGACAGCAGCAGACTGCCCTGATTTGGGAGTGGTTAAGCATACATAACCTGCATTTAGCAGTGGAGCTGAGAGCATTGGAGCATGCAGAAAGCAGCGTGAAAAAAACTAGCCACACATCACACTTTGTGTCGCATTGCTCTGTTTTGCACTGCTCTCTACAAATTTTCCATGACCCTTCAACCTATTTCCATTAAAGTTAGATTTACAGACGAATTTAAAGATAAGGTTTGTACAACTGAATGGCCTTCCATGCTGTTACCCTGTGCTCTGAGGACAATGGCGCAACGGGGCAAAGACTAAATAATTCCAAGTATATGACTGAGAGCAGGAGGTTCGAGTTTGGTGCTCCTTGACTGATGATATGAATCATTTATGTTTAGAGGGCAGCGCTGATTTCATGTCATCCCAAGATTTGCTAACTAGACAGCCCTTTGTGTCCTAATGTGAGCCCAGTCTAGTTGTTTACCTCTGACCATTAGTGCTTGTTGTCTACTTGGTAAGGTTTTCACCAGAAAATAGATTCCCCATATGGTCAAAAACTATCATAAATTGACTTTCTATGATGGTGCAGATGCAGTCTTTTATGGGTTTGCATATATTATAAGTGAGATATTATAGTTGCCTGTACTTAGGTCAAAAACACTTTAGCCCTGCTTTGTATAGTTTTAGTACAACATTTTGAAACTAAGAAAACAAATAAACTAATGAAAGTTGCTCAGTGTTCATGTGTGTTGGAAGTTAGCTGTTATGGAGGTGGGCTTTGTGGCCAGAGACATAAAATGTTTTACTTTTCTATCCTTAACTCTGAGCTCTGATGATTGTGGTTGACTCATAAACTAACTGCACTGGCCGGAAAACTTCTTGGGAAAAGATAAACAATAAACAGATGGTGTGTGTGTCCTCTGGGGAGGGAAGTGAATATTTGTGCACCCGTGAGCATTTGTATCATTGGTCTTGTGTCTGTCTGTTTCTGGTTAGTCATCACGGGGGGTATGCGTGCGTGTGTGTGTGCGTGTGTGTCTTTCTTTCATGGGTAAAGTTGCCCATATTTCCACATTTTCACACGTTTACAGTCATGTGTGATGGCTTCATGGCAGCACCTCAAAGAGTTGGATACTGTACCCTGTGGGGTGGAGAAACGGAGCGAGAGGTGGAGATGTCAAGCAAGTACTGCATGTGAGAAATAAATGGAGATAGGCAATTAATAATTTAATTTATTTATTTAAACGCAGACACACACACACACACACACAGACGTACACACACACACCACCGAACCCCCACACCACCACAGTAGGAGATAGAAAAGTTCTGAAACACTGTGCAACTCATGACTTTGATGAAAGTCTACACTGTGACTCTTTTTGGAAATAATTTGCTTAACATTAAAATATTGTCTAAATAAGAAATATATCAGCACGTTTCTGTGCATTGTCACTTTCTGTGATGACAAGAGAGAGATAACTGTAATGACTTTCAAGCCAAAACAAAAGATGTCATTACAGCACTGTGACTTATGTTTAGTCATCTTACGTTATTTGTAAGTAGAAAGTGACTAAAACCAACATCATCCAAGCACAATATTTGTGCAGCTATAAAAGGTCCGACAATGTGTCACTTACACTTCACTTAGAAAACATGTCTAACCACAGCAGACGTTTAACACCACCCCACCATGCAAAACAAATTTACAATTTTTTAAATAAATCAAAGATACAAACTTGTAACATATTTTTTATTGCGCTGCTGAATTTTTCCGCTGCAAGTGGCTACATATGATTTTTGTAATATTAAGCCCTTTTCCCTCCAAACCTTGAACTGCATTTGCTCATTTCATGTCATTATTATTCCCACATAACTGACTTTTCCACAAAAATTCAGAAATCAAATCATCAAAGCCAACTGTCAGGTTTTATTGTCACTGCCTTAGAATCAAAGAGAGGGTTTCACGCATGCTGCACAGACATTCAGCGATGAACTGAGAAAAGCCTCACTAGAATCAGATGTTGTCTCTCTCACTTTTCTCAACTAGTAGAAATCTCTCACATATTGAATTCAAAACGTTACGTTGCATTTTCTAAGTGTTATGAAAAGTCATTCTTGTGAATGTAGTGAATCACTAACCAGAGTAAGAGCAGATGAGACAGATTGGAAAAGTGAAGTACCATGGTAGAAAATAAAAAAACTCCTGGAACACAAAGAGCATCACAGATTGCTGATATATTAATGCAAGAGTATCGGGTGGTGGATTTCTCCCTTTTTTAAAAATTGATGTTTGATGAGTGATTGTTACTTAAAATGACTCATAATCTTCTTAGCGTTAGAGTGGGTGTTAATATGAAGCGAGTGGAGAAGTTGGTGTGTTGTTATAAGACTCTGCAGACCAACTCCTGTCCACAAGTCATAGTGTTTATTTTGGCTTGCAGAGAGCACCAGAAGGGTGGAGTTTGGCGCATCACAGCAATTCAGACAAGTCACAAAAAAAAAAAGTATATTAAAAGTGATTGACAAATATAGTGCTTTGTGGCAGATACCACCCAACTGACACACCGTGTAGGGTAAAACAAGCTACAGACATGTCTGTGTATGTATTGGGCCTTTTTTTTTTTTTTTTGATGTTTTTTTTTTCTGAAAGCTGTACTTTAGGTAAACCTGCTGAGCTTCAGAACAGGCAACCACAGGTTGGCTTCCATTTAATCAACTTCGTTATTCCCTATTAGTAAATTCTGCAGCTAAAAAGCATGACAACCGACTGAATTTGCAATAGACGCAGATAGGCGGAGCAGCATTAATCATGTAGTTGTTTTGGTTGTTTTTCAGCCACGCATCTCCAAAACTGGGTCACATCTCCCCCCAGCCTTTGCTTGCCATTTTAACAGATCGTCTGCCTGAGCCTGCCATATGAAGAATGATATTTGCATCGGACTCTGAGGGGGGAAAATGGCTTATCCCTCCTGCCTTAAGTCTCCTTCACTCTTTCTTGTCAGTGACCCAGTTTTTTAACCTTAATTTATTGAGGGAAGGTTTTCTTAGCATGTTTGCCCTCTCCCTTTTCCTCTCTCAGAACATCTTGCTTCATATTCATGATTTTATACACATTGACACCTGGGAGCTGCAGAGTACAAGCACAGCCCTCTACTGAGCAGGTCCACTGGAGCCATTTTTTGGGCTACATTCCTTGTTCAAGCTAGTTGTTTTGTAAAAAATATTGAATATTTGTACTAAAATAGGTTATGGGTGTTCTTTTCTGTTATGCCTTTCAAATCTTTTTTTAATCTCCGAAATAATGTGCTTTATCAGAAATGTTTTAATTAACTTTCATGCCCTTACATGATATAGCATGTGCAAGCTGTCCAGGACAGTTGCCATGTCTGACATATGGCCATTTAGTAGCTCCACTGAAGAACTGTGGAGGTTAAATGCCTTGCCCAAGGACATTTGAGGAGAAGAGCTTTTACTTGACCAGACTCCAGTCCAAACAGCCTCTAGCTCAAAATCCAACATACCTAACCATTAAGCTACTGTGGCTTGATATTTAAATTCAAATTTGTAGACAAGCTAAATGCATGATCTTTTCTGCCTTTATTTTTTGTTAAGCATTCTTCTGTCTCTGACTCTGACTCATTGCCTTGAATACATGATTGTCAACATGAACGGAGGGCAGAGTTTTAGCTTCATAGGGGCCAAAAATCACATCTGTTCAAACGGAGGAGTGCAGTCAGTCAGTCAAAGCCTTATTGAAGCAGGAACAAAGCTTAATTGCGTGACCTTTGAGTGAAGCCTTGGCAATCAGCCTGCCCTTGGCTTGGAGGGGAGCACCATCGCTCCCCGCATCATTCAGGCCAGGGCTTGTGATGAGGAGCTGGCGTTCAGAGAAATCTCAAAAGGACTTGTTCACTGTCTTGTCTCACTCTAATGAGGGGCATAAATTGTAGGCTGAGTGCCTTTTCAGAGCTCGGGAGTACGAAGCTAGGCCAATAGCTACGGATGTGACATTTCAGATCTAAGAGGGGAGAGGGGACTGTAGAAAAAAAGCAAGAGGAAATCCTTTTCAGATTCCTATCAAACCCTTTATGTGTTGTTTTGAAAAGTGTCACGTTGGTTAAGGCTGTTGATGCGAGTGATTCAGTTTAGCGAGACATAATGTTTCTGCATAATAATGGCGACTCCCTCCGCGGTTGCCTTTATTCCTCTTTCCCTCTCATCAGTCTTGAGCTGTGGCAGGGTGTAGCAAGCGCACTGAAGGGTTTCTTCAGGCCTGTGAACTTTTTGCCCTGTATGGTGCCTGTTCTGCAGCACTCACACAAAGAACAAGCTGCCATCAGAACTGTGTCTGACGCCATAAATGGTGATAATGATATAAAAAAAATGTTTGAATTGCGCCTCAGGGCTCAGCAATAAAAATCAAAGGTGGGTTGTCAAAGAGTTTGCATTAATATAACTATTTTTGGGACGGAAAAGTTGCTGCAAATGTAATTTTTTTGATACCGTTGGTATGATGTATGTACAGTATGATCTTTGTTTTAACATCACTCTGCATTTGTTTATGAAGATTCGAAAATTACATGAGTTTTTGATCCTGTGCACTTAAGCTTTTATGAAACTGCAGCAATAATTCAGTGCTGCTGGGTTTATCCAATAATCCTACAAAAATGTAGCCTTACTTTTTAAGGAAGTACTATTTTTATTTCATTTTAGAGATCTCACAGATTTAAATTTTGACACCTTGGATGCTTAGCTCTCATATCTTTTCATTTTAGCTATTTTGCTTATCATCATATTAAAAATAAATGGTGGTTGCTGTTGTCTGAAATCCAATGTCCAATGTTTGTCCTGGGACAGTATGTATTTTGAACAGCAAATAAATGTAGATGCTTGAATGAACTGAGTAAAAAGTTGAACCACATTTGCAATGAATCAAGATAGAGAGTAGCATGTTTTGAAAAATGTCCTGGATATTTACTGTAAGAACACCTGTGCTATGTGCTAATCCAGTCTTGATTATATTCTCTGGGCAGCTTCTTGGCTGATACGGGAGAGTTTCTCAGTGCATATTTGTCTTCTAGAAGCTAAAGTCCAGCACCTTTCTTCCCTCTCTGTCTTTCCTTTTGAACTAAGTGTATTTCTGATTTTTTGTTAATACAACTTTGACAGTTCACTGTATAAACACGTTTGGACTGATAGATATCTCCCCCTACCCCACCCATGATAAAACTGAGAGGTTATAAGGACACATAGATTTATGAATAATGTAAAATAATCATTAAAATATGTTAAAAATAATTAAATGATAATAAGTTTTTGGGGTCTATTACCGGACGCCTTATTATCTAGGGCTCTGACATGCATAGAGACAAGCACAAGAGGGAAGCAGAAAAAATGTGAACACTCAGACATATCGGGGATGTTTACGATGCTTCATTTCCAATGCTCCTAGTTACATACATACATACATATACCAAAGACTTTACTCGGTCATAAAGTTATCAGAGCTTAAAGCCTCAACACGACTAAGGAGAGGTTTCCATATCAATGTAAAGTTGTCAGCTGACCCCCTAATAGTGTACAGTATCGATTAACTCTGTCTTTATTTTTGCATTGTGTTTGTTTTTTTTTTTTTTTTTTTTTTTCCTCAAACCACCTTGAAAACCCAACTTAATTTTCCAGGCTCTGAAAAAGACAGAAGATGAAAGAGAGAGAGAGAGAGAGAAAAATGGAGGAGAAATATAAGAATCTGGCATAAAAGGTTTCTCCTGGAAGAACATCAGGAAAAGATGCTAGCCAGTTGAATTTGCAATTTAGTTTCTTTTCTCTCTCTTTACTTCACTTCTTATTTCAGCTACTGTCCTTTTCCTCCTCTCTTTCTCATCCTGTCTGTAGTCCTTCTCTGTTCCCCTCTTTTTTCAGTTATTGCTTTTGGAGAAGTCAGACAAGCCAAACCTTTTCTCTTCTATTTGTCTTTTCCCATTTCATCCCGTCATTCTGTTGAATATATATATTTGCCTTTTCTTGCACTAAACTCTCCTCCCTCTTTTCCTCCTCTCTGTCCATCTCAGTGAGAGGAGAAATAAAAAGGAGATAGGTGGCCGTTTTTCAGAGGCCTATGGCTGTATGATAAAGAAAAGCATGGAAAACCATTGCTGCCCCAGTCACAAAAAAAACTGCACTTAAGGTCACATCCATTGTTGTTTGTTTGTGTTGATAATTTAATATTTTGTAAAAGACATATGCATTTCTGTCTGTATGTTTTATGTTCATACTTGAAATCTTCTTTATTTCATCATAAGATTAAAAAAAAAACTTATGTAGGTTGGAAAAATGTTTACTTTTCAGACAAAATGATGTCCAATTATTTAATATTTAATTCCGAAATGATCAGGTAATCAACTAATTAGTCGATAGACAGAAAATCAGCAACTATTCTGGTAATCAATTAATTGTGTACGTTTTTTTTTTTTTTAAGAAAAAATGCCAAAAAAATTGCTTTTTTTTAGTCTTCTATGATTGTAAATGGTATATCTTTGATTGTTGGACAAAATAAGACAATTGAAGACGTCACCTTGGACACCGTGGATTTTTCGCTGTTTTCTGACTCTTCATAGATAAAATGATTAATCGAACTGTACTGTTAACACCCTTATGTTATGGATCCACTGAGAACTGAGTTATGTTATGAATGCAATGGCACGGGGTAACTGCTGAGGGCAGGTATGCATGTAGAAGCTCATCATTTTGTAAGAGAGCAGAGGTCTTTGTTCCCTTCATCTCCATAAATACAATGCAGATTTGGAGCAAGGTAATGTATCACGCCAGACAGGCTATGGGTACACTTGCTGTAGTGTATTTTCTTTGGATAAAGGCTATAAGTTGCCAGATTCCTGTTGTGGTGCATGGCGGAGAAAGTGTGTTTGAGTGTCTGTGTGTGTTTGTGCTTGCTGAAATCACTGAGTCACTGTACTAACGCACTGATCTCTCTCACACACATACACACACACTCTTAATCACCCACTCAACACTCACACACAAATGCGCGCACACACACACACACACACACACACACACACACACACACACACACACACACACACACACACACTTCAGTCTTGTGGACCTTCCAAGCAGCCAATCATTAGAGCCTGTCCCTGTGCTCTGATGTGGCTGCTAAAATTAGCTTCCTCTCTCTGTGAGTCAACATCTGCCATGACGCACTGTGCAGAACCAGGTAGCCGTGATGCCCAGACTCGTCTACTCATTCCTGTCTTTGCCTCTCCTCTCCTCACATCACCTCCCTTTTCTTTCATTTCCTTTTCTTTCTTATCTAATTTCTTCCAGTTGGGCTTCTTCACGCTATGATTGCTTTCATCCCCCTTTCTCTGATTCATACCTCTTTACTTCAGAGTTTCTTCTCTTCTCTTCTGTCTTCAGCAGGTCTGTGTAGGTGTGCACCCTTTTGCTGTTCTTCTCAGTCTGTTAAGTCAAATATTAAATATTTTTTGCTTGAACCCATTTAAGGCACAGGTATGAGGTCTGACTTACTGTATGCTGCTGCTTGTTCTGCTTCTTTATTACATTTTGACAGTACAAAATGACTAATATAAACCTTGTTCACAAGAATTTGGAGGGTGTATTTAGTCCTTCACAGTTCACTCAGTACATCCGTGGCTTTACCCTCTGGTACTTTAAATGTATTAAATTGTAATAATTGCAAGTCCTTACTATGTTTTATTTATTTGAAATGTTACTCAACATAATTGTCTCACAGGATTTATTTCTTGTTTATCCATTTTCGTGTATTGGTTATTTATAGCAGCAGTTCCCAATGTTGGATAAAAAGATGCCCAGGTCGGGGCCAGAGTACTTCTAGACCTCTCTTCTAACACTTAACTTCTGTGAAGGTGATGAGTTACTGGAGTCTCAAAAAGTTCAAAAAAGCTCACTGGAGATGATCAGAGTTCAATGCAATAGTTTAATCTTTCACAACAGATAAACCCGAGTTAGCTCCGGAAACCAACTGAAGAAAGCATAGCAAGATATCATCTTTTATACCTCAAGTTCGCTCCTCCTAGCTGGTGGGCTCTCCACCTACTTTTTCTAAAAAATGAACTTCACCTCATCAAGAAATAATGGTGTCATACTTTCCCTATTTGATCTGTTCCTTCATATCTACCTGGAAATAATGGTGTCAGTCTCTTTGGAAAATCCCTAACTCTCCTGGCCTGCCTGGGTAAGTCCGGGCATCTCCTGTCACCCTTATTTCCAAGGTGCCATATTTTTAAAAAACTTTAATATTTCCACAGCGTGTATTATAGCAATCATTTTCTTAATTCAGATTAATCACAATACTTCTATTACTCACTGCAAGCCCAATGATGATCATTAAAATCAATGTTAAAAGTTAAAATCAATGTCCAATACATTCTGGTCTATAGTGTAACAGAGTATATTCTTAATATTCTTAATATACCAACTTAAAATATTGAATAAAAATGAAGCACCATTTGGTTGAAAGTATTTTTATGTGCTCTGTTCATAAGTAAAATAAGCTTACATTTTAGGCCCTGAAGGAGAAAAAACATGCACGCATAACATCATGCATTGATTCTGTTTTGTATTTACATCGACTAGTTGCTTGAATTAATCAATATCTTTGCTGTCTACAGAAGATGCTTCATGTGGAGATGTTTATTGACTTTACCTGACATCATTGAAATATTTGACAGTTTTTTCCCTGCGGATGAGGCAGTCTGGTCTGGGACAGCTAGTAACTGAAGTACTTTTCACTGTTTGAGCCTGTGGTCGGCTCACGTTCCGTTGGCTCACACCATGTTGAGGATTGCGATAAATAAGCATTTCTTTAAACCTTGTTTACAGAGACAAAGCTTCCCATCCCTGCAAACAGTCTAACTGTTACTATGACAACCAGCAACTATGACCTTTCATGTCTTTAGTTTAAATGCATATGCATAAATGTATATTTAGAAGGGTTTTTGTGCTCGTCTTTAAGGCATCCACTTTGGGAACCACTGATTTATAGTTTCAGAGCTTTCATTGGAAATGTTTAATCAGGAATGAGTCTTTAACTTGATTTTGTGAAAGGGTAGAAGCTCCATTTCCACTGTGACCACCCACTCTATAAACTTGAACTTATTTTGTACACATGGTGACCTAATAAAACAAAATTGTCGAATGTCAGCCAACAGCAACAGCGATTTGTGTCTGTGGGGATTAAAGAGTATGTGAATGTACAGTATTTTCTTTCCTTAAAAATGTTTGTAATGAAAAAAATGTCCTCTTTGTAGAAATGTGAGTCATACTATCAGTGCATCGGAAGCCAACCAAACAGTTACAGTTTTTTGGTCAAGGGCATGACAAATACCACTTCTTCATTGTACATTCAGTACATTTAGCTGGACTCCTGCTGCCGTTATGGGTCTTTTGCACCTTATGGGGTGCTGATAAATATCGCACCACTATTGCACCCATAATCACAGTGAAGAAGGCCCCGCCAGATTTTAGCAGTCTAATAATAACAGCGGGACGAGAAGTGAAGGGGAGAGCATCCTCCCTCTGCCTCTCTCCTGCTCTCATCCTTTTTCAAAGTCATCCATGAACAAGGCTGATTGTTTTTCAAGATAAACAGTGAGTCAGACGATGGTGTGTGATGTCAGCTGGGCTTTAAAAGCACCTAAAGCACTTTGCCACTTTGGTTCAAGGAATCTGGCTCAGCCATGCCATCATAACAAGGTCTATTATGTGGGTGGGAGGCTGGGTGTACACCTGTGTGATTGTGTGCAAGTTTATATGTGCTTGTGTGTTTGCACTGTAGGATTGTGCATTTTTGTGTTAAATGCAGGTGTGTGATCATATATACATCCATATGCATATATGTGTCAATGTACGTGTTTCTACCACTATGTGGATGTATTTAGTCGTGTCATTTCTGTATATGAGTGTGTATTTATGTCTGTGTTTGAATGTGCGACTCTGCTCTGGTGTCAGTGTGAACATGTCTTTGTGTATCTCTGTCTGCCTGAGTTTACGTGTGGTCCCTGGTTTGAAATGTCAGCTTTCAACAGTCATCCTCAGTGGTTTCTGTTCTGTTCGGGTCTGGGGGAAGCAGACGGTTCTAATCTACAGCCGCTCCACAGATGGTCAGAGACACAAGTCAGTCCACAAAATAAGACAGACAGGCAAACTGCCTCATACAGCTGACAAACAAGCTGAAGCAGAGCTGGCAGAAGTTTGTAGTTAACAGAACAAGGTGAGGATTGTTCCTGGAAGATTGTAGGTTTAAATCCGCAGTTCTGATTAGAAAACGTGTATCTATACATAGTGGCAGTTTATTTTCCTTTTTTGGCTCACTGGTGTTATATAAAAATGTAATTACTGAAGAATTTGTACTAGTTGTAGTAATGGACATTTCAGAAATTTCAGTAGTAACAACAGCAGTATGTAAACCCTAGCAAATAGTACTTGTGGCCAGGTGAGTAGTAGTGCCACTGGCTGAAGAAATAACACTAAAAACACTATGATATTGTAGGAGAAGTAACTCTAGTAGTATAAGAAAAAGGATGGGGAATAGCAGAGGTTTTTGGATGGGGACAGTAGTAATATGTTACTTAGTAATAATAATCTTGCATAATTTATTGTTTACTGTTACTGTGTTTTTATTTCTATAAATCATATTGTAAATTTATTTAGAAAAGTGCTATATAAATACAGCTTTTATTCTTATTAAGTAACTATTACTTTTACTATAATACCATAAACATTTGTAGTAGTGGCATCAGGAATAGGGCGTGATTGCGGCAAGTCGATTTGATTTCAATTCACAAAGTTCAGAATTGGTTTGTTCAATTTGATTGGATTTGATTCTTGATGATTCAGTTACATCTGATAACTACCAGTGTTGTATTAAGCGCTTCTCAGAATTTATCCTGGGAACTTCTTCTGAGAATTTCTTCTATATTCAGCAAGTGTGCAACACTGTTGTTTACCCCAATATAAAATTGTGTAGAATGCACATTATCAGCTAAATTTTAAACACATTTACCAGTTGTAAAACTTTGGACCAAGGATGTATTTTCAATGGCAAATGCGAAAAGGACGAAAACATGATAAATCTATATTTTTTAGGCCTAAATGTGCAAAACAGTTGAGCCAAAATATTAAAAAACCTCTATCACTTAGAAGAGCATCATCAAAAAATTAAACGCTATCCCATACAGCTCTGTATATAGAAGCCTCAACTAAGTACAGATATCGACTTTAATGATCACTTTGAGCACAGACAGGTCAGAAAAGACAGTCTGCTCACTGATTCATCTGCACTGTTGGTGTTGACAAGACATCAGCCTGATATCTGCAGACAGCTGTTAGCTAGTGTTAGCTCCCCAGCAGGGGCAGACTGAATAAAGTGGAAGCCACACGCTGTTCAGTCGACTTCCATGGCTTCATATCTCGTAGCCAGAGATAATATCTCTTCAACAAACAAACCAAGAACTCAGATCAGTCTGCAGAGACCGTTTTCAGTCTCTCCCTCTTGTAGACACAATCTCTAGATTCACTGCGAGTTAGCCAGAGTCAGCTAACCAGTCGCGACAGTCCCGTAAACTGCAGTCCAAATAGACTAACTAATCACGTCACAGTTTATAGGACTGTTGTCACTCATATAGCCAGTTATCATCTATGTTTGTTTTTAACTTAAAATAACCTTTTTGTGCATGTTGTAATAGCTCAACAAAGTCAACATTTTACACATCTTGCAGGATTAACCGAAGCACATACACAACAAGTAACCACTGCATACATTTAGCACAGATGTACATTTTTACTGAGAAAAGGCGCAAATGTAAAGATCAATTTAAGAATTTTAAGAATTGATATTGGATCATTCAAATAAAAAACGACAGACAGAATTTGTAGTTTGTATTGCAGTTTTATGTGTCCGAAGTTATGTTGTTGTCTTTGCCACTGCATTGCTTTTTGGAGTCCATGTGGGCTGAGCACTTGTGTTTGCATGGCACACTAAATAAAATAACTAACACAGGTGCACATATATTGGTTGTAGTTGCAGCAGCAGCAGTCGTATCAGTAGTAGCAGGAGTGGTCATAATATTAATTATATTTGGAACCTGAGTGGCAGTGGTCTTCACATCAACTGTAATAGTTTTGATAGATGATGAAAAATAGGGTGCGTAATGGTAATGATGGTTGTCACATTAGCGTTCTAGCAGTAATTTTCCTAGTTACCATAATTTTAGCAGTATAGTGATATGATCTTGTAGAAGTCTGTTTTTAACCCAAGTAACACTATGGTCATAGCAGTTTTAGTAATGATAGTAAAAGTGTAGGCTTTAGTGTTGGTGGCAGTGTTAGGGCTGGTAGTATTAGCTCTAACAGTGTAAAGATTAGTGATAGAGCCATTATCAGTTCTCAGACAGGAGTTCTTAAACACACTACTCTCCCAAGTACTTCTGTGCTTTTGAGTGTGATTATCGATGACCGTCAGGCTTTCAGCCCCCCTGTCAGTGCACCAGTGCGCACACATGCACACACATGCACGCGCCCGCACACAGTCTCTCACTCACTCACTCACTCACACACATACACACACACACACACACACACAGTTCACACTCCACAGCCCCTGTTCATGTCATCAGTCCAGATCTAGATTGGACTTAATGAGAACCCTGCATGCATACAGCCCATAACTCAACACAGCATACTGATCTACTGACTGACTGACTGGCCGGAGGAAAGTGTGTGTGTGTGTGTGTGTGTGTATGTATCCCTGTGTGTGATTGTGTAAGAGAGACTGGTTGTGTTTTCTTGACCATGGCTTCTTGTGTGTGTGTGTGTGTGTGTGTGTGTGTGTGTGTGTGTGTGTGTGTGTGTGTGTGTGTGTGTGTGTGTGGTGCTCTGTGTGTGTATGCAACACTTTCTGCACGTATGTGTATTTTCCTGCTCTCACATTAATGTTAGAGTTCCCGTGGAACCTTGTCTGAGCAGCTGAATCACATTTATTCAGTCTCAGTGAGAGTTCATTGATCGCTCCACACTGCATGATTGGATAGCTTGTGATGCAAGCCAAACTGATGACGGAACAAAAAAATTAAACTTGAGTTATTGAAATGCAAATGAGTGCGACATTTACAGCACGACAGCCTATCGTATTGGGGAAATGAGGCAGCTCCGGATCTTTCCAAACAGAAATGGAATTCTTTGATTGTTGCTGAATCAGGATTTGGATAGAAAGTTATCATCTGAGTTGTAGGATTCCCAAACTGAATGATCCAGCTTTTCAGACATACAGAGGCTATACAGAAGAGAGCGGCAGATGTTGGCAGCGTCTCTGGTGTGTAGATAATTGTAGAATGAGTAAATTAAGATATTGCCTTTCAGCTAACCTCACTGTGGCATATTTAGGAAATAATTAGGTGTTTTCACTGTGTTGCAGCAGGAAAATAAGAGGAAATGCGTAGACAAACTTGACGAGCAACCGACAGAAATGGCCACAAGCATCTGAATACAGTGGATGATGGTGATGACATATGAATTAATTGCATGCTACAGGGGATTTTCTGTCTGTCTGCTGGAAATTTACTGTGTCAATCCCTCTTTTGCAGGAGTTGGGCATCCACTCAATATTTTCATTTGCAAATTATGATTTATCAATTTGGAAAGCTGAGTGGAAATGGCAAATTTCAATCAGATGTCCCCAGAACAAAGTTATTACGGTTGATCGATGTGGAAAATCTTTCCAGCAATAAATAAATCATATGATAAATGGGAAAAGGAATGCACTTTTTGAGTAATTACTGAAAGAGTTTCCATGGCTGCATCAGGCTCATTGCACAACAGTCTCTATCCACCAAAATCAGCCAGAAATGACATTTGCATTGTCACTCCGATACATAACTCTTCATTAGTTGTTCCAATGTACAGCCAAGTGCTTTTCTTTGTTTTTGTCTTTGCATGAAATACGGCCGACATTAATGGACTCTGTAGAAGATAAACAAGTTACTCAAATCTAATCAGCTCTTGAAGGACTCTGTTTTTCCATTTTTCTGCTGAATGTGTTTTATGACTCTCTGAAAGCTGAAGGAAATGCACCTCGTTTGTATTTTATATTTTGCGTAAAATTTGCTCAACAGTTTGGATACAGCGGCCACTCGTCTGCCCTTTACCTGTCTGACCCTCTGCCATCTTTTTATAATGCTCCTTTTCCATTTGTCCGCCTGCTGTCCATCACAGAAACAGTGTCTGTCACAAAAAGCGATGGTGAGCAGTGGATGAGAGGAAGGGCGGGATGGAAATGGGCTGGGGCGAGAGAGAGTGGGATAGGCAGAGAGAGGAAAAAAAAGCCAGAACATAAAACTGCAGGAGCTTGTAATAGTGTTTCCTAGACATTAATTAGCCGCAGTCATTCCTGTACAAACACGCAGTAATAAAACTGATCTCTCCCCTCCTCACCTCTCCTCTCCTCCTTTTTCATCCCTTCTTCTCTCCTCTCATTTTTTCCCTTTACCTCTCCTATTTTCCCCTTCTCTTCTTCTCTCCCCACTGGTGAGGAGTATGAAGAAAAAGTGCAAGAATGTGGGCTGAAGGGGAGAAAGAGCCAGAAAGAGAAAAAAAGAGAGAAAGATTAAGGAGGAGTGGATTGCCCTCGGTCTCTGCCTGTTCTCCTCCCGTGTTGCTGAAGGGGAAGGGAAGATTCATCATGGCCTTGGCTCACTATCCAAAGTACACACGCAGGCACACACACTTCTTTTAAACACTCAGGTGCACGCACACAGTTATTCATGCAGAAAAACATGCAGTTGCGTACCCGCACACACAGAAAAGGAACACACACGGGCGAAACTTGAACACACACATGAACATTCACACTGTTTTGGTCAGAATCAAACACACGCACACTTAAACACACACTTGCAGTTGTACACACACAAACACAGGCAAACACACACGTCCTCTTGCTCCATTGCATTATTTATTTGCGCTTGCTGGCAGACGGTATAGGCAGCCCAGCAGCAGGGGCAAGGAGGCTGCTTATTACATATGGCCTTTTTATATACTAGTCTCTGACACACGTACGCGCATACACACGAACTCACATCCTCATCTGTCCTTGCCTTTCATCTCTCTTTCCACTTAAAGTAACATCACTCCCTTTTCTCCTCTTCCTCATCTCCCTGCCCTCCTACATCACTATTGTCTCTCCTGGCCTCTCCTCTCCTCCTTCTCTTTCCAACTGTCATTTCTATACAGCAGTTCCTTCAGAGAGATCAGCTCCTCTGAGATTCAAGGCAAATATACAACATACTAATGCTTCTCTTACTGCTTTCTCTCCATTAGCATATCCTCCCCATGTCTCTTTTATGACTCTGTTTCTTTTTCTCTATATTGCAGAGTAGCAGAACAGTCTTTCTTTCTAACTCTTGAACAGATAGTTTTCAAACGTCCAAAGCCTTAAACTTTTTGAATATAAACTAATGGCATTGAATGTTTGGTCAATTCTTAGTCTTGTTTACTCAGTCTTTGATCGAATTTTTCCTGACTTAAATCAGTAATATTTGTTAATCCTCTTGTCTTGACTGCTTTAAACAACATTAAACTGTTATGTGTGGAAAAGCTTGGCATTTTTTGTTTAATGAAGAAAAGGATTTTGTAGAAAATGTTTTACATTCCTAAACTAAGGTAGTCATACTTTTTTTGATGTTGGTACCAAAAACTGGTGCTCCTATCGTTACCATTTTTTGCAAATTGAGTTCCCTTCCTCAGTTGAGACGTAAAACTCCTATTGACTATTGACTTTTTGCGCGACCTAATTTTGGTGATATCTTTTTATCTGAAGAAATAATGACAGATAGGAAGCACATGTATTGTATACATGTAAAAAATTAAAAATAAAAACAGTACCTGAAGCTGGCCAGAACAACCTGATCTGCAAACCACTGAGCAGCTCCAGGAGCAGTTGGTAGTTAAGTGTCTTACTCAGGGGAACCACAGTCTGTGGTAATTAGGGAAGGGCAAGCGCTGCTCTTTAGCCTTTCCCACCCAGATTCTGCTTGTCCAGGGATCGAACCAGCAACCTTATGGTCACCAGTGTCTTTCTTCACGAGAGAGATGCTTTGAGGTTGCCGAGACAGCTTTTATTGCTGTTCATTGAAACTGAACCTGAAACTGAGCAGATTTTTGCACCATTGCATATTTACTGTCACATACATCTCTATTTGCAAACATTTTGTCAGTTTCAGGAAAGTAGGGGTGATAATTTTTTTTATGTAAAAGTGATATACATTGAAAATTTTATGGAAACTTGTCTGAGAAACGATCTATCCGTCTCCGTCAATCTCTCCCTCTCTCTTCCCCTCTATTTTGTAGATTTCTCTTCATACATATACATACACTTCATACACATTTTTATTTATTGACTCATATTTACCCCCTCATACAATATTTTCATTGCCTCCTTCCTTGAACAGCTTATTTTATCTCACTCACTTCTTCCAGCTCTTCGTCTTCCATTTGTCTCTTATTGGTGCAAAATGTCTGATGATGGTCGCTTGACTAAAACGTAGTGATTCAATAAATTTACCGAAATTGGTGACAGTGTGTGGGAGTCTATTCTTCTTTAGCATTTTTCTCTTATTACCATGTTTTTCTTCTCACAAGTATCTTTTTGAAACTTATTCTGCTTTGTGTCTCTTGGGTCAAAACAAACAAGGAAAAAAAAAAACCACATTAGTGAACTGAGCGGGAGAAGAGGAGGAGGGATGGAGCGAGGGAAGAGGGAGAGGTTAATGGAGAGAGGGAGAGGGAGCAAGGGAGTAGGATGGAGGAGAGGAACTAATAAAGAAGGAATAAGGAAGCTTAGAAAACTGATAAAATGTAGAGTGAAGTCATACGGTTGATTTGGCACCACTGTGTGTGTGTGTGTGTGTGTGTGTGTGTGTGTGTGTGTGTTTGTGTGTGTTTGTGTGAGCTTATGTGTTTACGTGTGTCTGTTCTTGGCTGATGTCCTTGACTTTATGACTGATAATATCAATGCTTGAGGTCCCTGTTAGAGCAGGCAGAGAGAGAGACCGTGTGTGTCTGTGTGTGTATCTGTGTTTGTGTAGGTGTGTGCGTTCAAATTATGTGTGAGAATGATTGTGTCTGCTTGAATATACCCATTCCCTCATGTCTTCAAAACACACACACACACACACACACACACACACACACACACACACACACACACACACACACACACACACACACACTCCCCTTGATTTGTTTTTATAGAATCTTCCTACATACTGTACACTGCACACTTTTAATGAGTCAGTAGGTGGTTCTCATTTTGCTTAAATGTCTCCACATTTCACTCACTCACATCTTTTCCTTGAGTTTAACATGGGAGGGACTAAGGAAAAGATGTGAAGAAAGAGGAATCGAGGAAACATGTCTGCAATAAAACGAGACATCCTTCCATCTCGACATCGTCTGAAGCAAGGTTAGTCACTGATGATGGTGTCAAAGCGGATCACCTGTCAGTCGGCTTCAACTGCTCTGTGTTGTCCTCTTAGAGTTGTACTTGTAATAGGATGCGCTGTACATATAATAAAAAGAAGATGCACTGTAACCACTGCCAGAACAAGCACTTTTTATGACAAAACAGAGTATGAAATATTAATCTCTGCATGGTTTCTCTTAAATAGGACTTAACGATTAATTGAAGTAAGACCGCGATCTTGATTCACGACTCTGTGTGATCAAAAAAAGGTGTCAGAGTCTCAGAAACCCGGCGATGGTGAGGAAGAACAATTACATTTATCCACTCCCAGTTCTGATTAAAAATGCTGTACAGTACGCTTGAAATGTAAAAATGTCGTAAAGTCTGTGTGGAACTGGATATAAAGATGATTATGTCAAAAGCACTTGTTATTTTGCACTCAAAAGTAACCCCGCAAATATACAAGAAGGTCACGAAATCGATCACACATTATGAACGGTCTTTCTTTGTAACTGGGCAGAGCCTCCCTGTTTTGGGGAACAGGTCACATCTGGCTACAGGTGAGGTGTGGAGTAGTAGCAATTTTTATCATCTTTGAAACACAACAACATTTTTCAAAAGTTTTCCAAAGAGTAGATGCACTTGAATGATTATTTTTCAATTTAGTATTTCATGCAGTTGCATATGATCCTTGTGTTTCCTTTACCAGCAGCTAATGATGATATTGTTTGTACGGTCTGCATGAAGACAATATGGATTCCAATAAACATTTTTTCAGTAAAAAATACTTTTAGGTGACCCTAAGAATGGTGGAAGAAAATCATGATCTGAATTCTGAATGGTAAAAATAATGTATCTTCATTTTGACCAGAATCGTGTGGCTCTACCCTTGATGATGAAAATGGTCATATCAGAATAATTTGAACCTGCCGCATGGAGGGTATTTTTTAGCATCACATATACCAAAACATTACATGTATACATTATTTTCCTCCATTTCCTGCTACCTTATCTCTGTCCTATTTCCTCCCTTGCTTTCTCTCCACCTCAGTCCCTCTTTGTAGACTCAGAAGCAGAATTATGCCCTGTGAACACCCCAAAATGGGTGGAAATATCATCATTTAACCAAACTTTTTTCTTTCTTTCTCTCTCCTCTTTCTATCTTGCTGTCTGCGCAGGTGTTTCGTACCGACTTCATCACGGCCATGAAACTGCCGGACTCGGCCCAGCTCGGCCCTGACGAATTCTACGTGCTCTCAGACCCCTGGAGACAAGAGTGGGAGAAGGGAGTACAGGTCCCGGCCAACCTGGAGGCCATACCAGAGCCTGTGGTCAGGTAGGACACACCAAACACATGCCACATGCGCGCACACAAACAGTCATCAACTCTTGCAAGAGTTTAATATCAAGTCAATGACCACTGGTGATTCTCCTTTTGATCTCCGTTTCATTTAAGTCATTGAGAGGCTGTATAATTTGGCAGAAGGTATTGTTATATGTTTATAGTGAGAGGCATCGCTCATGAACGGCTGTAGCACACAGACATTATGTCACCACCATAAACACACAGACACTGGCAGAGTTCCCACGGTCACGAAAAAATTTGTGAGTTATGAGATTTGAACATTTGTTTGCCATGACTAATAGAATTAAAAAAAAAAAATTCTACTAAAATTTTAGGCTCTGGTACAAGGTTGATAGAACCTTGAAATATTACATTGATATAATTTTGATAAATGTGACAAAATGAGCGTGCTGAGACAATAAACGATTTGAAGTCTTAGCTGAGATTATCCAACAAAACAAATTTTTTTTTTTTTTTAAGTTAAACAGCTGTCATACATTCATGAACATTTTTTGGAACTGTTCAGAAAAAAATGAGCATGATGTATTTATTAATGGAATACACGCATAAATCTACGATGACACAAACTGAGATTCTCTGCTTTCTGCTCTCTAACACATTTGTACACAACACACACACATTGGGAAGCACGTTTGGATGCACATGTGGGCAATGACACACTCACAAACAAAAACACACGCACAAACAAAAACACACACACACACACACACACACACACACACACACACACACACACACACACACACACACAGAGAATCAAGCTGGTAGGCAGATGTGTGCAGGCATGCACTTCGACCCACTTATATTCAACCTCATACTGTAGATTAGTCTGCGCTCTCTTTCCCTGTGTCTCTCTCTGTTTGTCTGTCTGTCTCTTTCTACTTCGCTCTCGCTCTCTCGCCACACTAGGTTGTTGTGGCTCTCTAGTACTACTGCAGCTGCTTCACATACCCATGTGGTTTGTTTGGCGTTCTAGGAACTAATGAAAATGCTCAGACTGCCTGGTAATGCCTGTTAGACAGACATGTCATACTGGGAGGCCACACACATACATATGCGCACATGAGCATTCATTCTCTTCGGGAGACAGACAAATTATCCAGTCATGTGAGATTCAGTCAAATGTTTTGAATCCATGAACTTTTTTTTTTTTTTCCCCCTTTTTTAGCTGCTTCAAGAAAAGTGGAGCCAGAGAAATCTCACTCTCACAGACAGAATACAAGTTAAAGAAAAGTAAAAACTTCTTCAATGAAGATTTTATAGCACAATTACATTTTTGTTGCATATGAAACAGCCAAAAACAGGGTGAACATGATAAGCTGAAAATTAAAAGCCTGAATATTCCCATGGTACATATTTTCCAAGTGCGCTTTCTTTTTGTTACTACTCTCAACCGGAGTTCAAGGCCTTGGCTCCACTGTTTGATGTTGTTGAAGACATTTTATGCTGTTTGTTTAACTTTTTCCCAATTAATTGAAGGTTTAAAGCGGAAAAGAGTCAATGTGTTTAAAAAAAGAAAAACATTTAATATGTTCACTCAGTCTGTCAATTTTAGATAAGATTAAAAAAATTGCTTAATTGATGTTTGAGCGTCATAACAGCAGCAAAAAGGGGTTGGTTGGTGATTATGTTGTAAAAGCTCCAGGCAGATGACATAACATACAATAAGTGCTTCAAACAAAGTATATGCAAATCGTAAACTGATTAGTATAGTGTTGCCAAATGAAATGTCACACCTTATGAGGAAACCATAGCACCTGAAAGGAATCTTTGACTTGCAAGTGAATACACTTGCATAAACAATTTTACTTGTGCAGAGAAATTTTCTGTTTTTCTATTTTTTTCTATTTCTATTTTTTCCAAAATGGAAAAAGAAGAAATGAAAAATCAAGTTCCTCTGATTCTAAATGATAGCAGAAGACAAAGGTTATAAGTAACAGAGATGAAAGTGTAGAAAAGATATCTGGATCATTTATAAGATTCTAAGATTGAAAGGACTAATTTGTCACCCTTTCTGTGTATATTGTCTAATAGGTTAATATCGGTATGTGACACATGTACACACAGCGTAGAGCTAAGAGATTGAACACAGCCTGAGAGGAGAGAGAATTGAATGAGCAGATTTGGAGAGGAAGAGAAATGGCAAAGATAGGTAAGGACAGATGGATGAATAGGGGTTTATCTATTATCTTATATGTGACAGAATGATGAAGTGGAATACGGTGATGTTGAAATGGAGTGATGACAGATAGATGAGGTAGAGGAGAAGACGGCAAATGTGACTGAGCTGATGGTGTCTGTCAGAGTCTCACCAGTGGTTTGTTCATCTTTTTTCTCGTCTGTCAACTTGATGCCCCTCTCCTTCTTTCCCTGCCTCTTTCTTTTCCTCTCCTTGGACTGTTCTTCTATAAGTTTGGCCTGAAATCACCGGCGATGCTTGAGACATCCTAGGGCAGAATCAACGGTAGGAAACGGTATTCCCATCCAGGAAGTGATCCCTTTTCAGAGTTTGGTTTAAAAAAAAAAAAAAAAAAAGTCTATAAAAAGAAATGAGTGCTTAACAAGGAAGAAGAACACATAGTTAAACTATCTGTATTCAGTTTATAAATTATGCATAAATCAGTGCTACAAAATGTAAAAAAAAATAACAAAGCTGCTTAGTTTGAAAACATTGTCCTTTGTCGTATACTGATATATCCGCCTGGTTTGTGTCTAATTTTAAGATGGTGTTGTACACTTCTGGGAACTCTTGAACACAGAAACTTAGTTTAAATTAATTTAAATTGAGCTTTTAACAAGTTTAATAGAACAAAGTTAAATTTAACCTCTTTCACCAGGGATGTTGGTAACATTATGAAACCTGCTGGTGGTCAAACACACATGCTGAAGAACACACGTCCTTAGTAACATAGTAATAGTAAAATAATAGTAATATAAAAGTGATGATATGAGTTATCAGTCCATGGCAATCTCCTCAAGTCCTTCAACCCACACAGTCCTCCTTTTAGAGTCCAGATGGCATGGTCTCTAAAGTGAGAAAGAACATGGTCCCATATTTTGTAAAACTGCAAAAGCTTGAGGCATCCATGGGCTAAAATTGGAGTAGATTTGATCCATTGTGTTATAATGGTGTTTGGATATCTGCTGTAAAATGTATATGTCGTCCAGTTGAGAACGAAAGAATTTTAAGGAACTGACCCCCGAGAGAACTGAGAGAAAGTGGTAGCAGAATCCCTAGTATCCAGGTAACTGGGGCAAGACCGAGAGAGAAAACTGATTTGACTTTTGGTGCAGCGTTGTAAAACCTGATTGGTGTTCAACACCCACGGTGCATCCATTTGTGCAAAGCAGCTGTGTCGCTGATTATGTGGGGGTCTTGGCATCAAAAATCACAGGCTGCAGTTACTACCTGTGGTCCAGGTGTCTCCAAACTTTAAATTTTAACAAAAAAAAATGTTTTCCTCAAAATTCACTGAGTATGACTGCAGCAGTACTCCTTTTTTACTTATTATTTCTCTTTAATGGACAGTTGAAGAAACGAAAGCAATAGGAAATGTGGGTTGGGTTATGGAATGTTAAGGCAAACTGGAAACGGGAGAAACGGTTAACCTGCCTCCGTCAAATGGTAACAAAATCAGCCTTCCAGCACCTCTAAAACTCAACAATTCACATGTTTTATCTAGGTATTTATTGTACTTATCGAGTTATTTATTTATTCTGAATTTTGTTCATATTAAAGAGATTTTGCCAAGCCAAAAATAAGAGAGAAATGAGGAGCAAAAGTATGAATTAAGGTAATTTTCCCTCTTGCCCCCCCCTTTACTTATATGTCATGTTTCTTCCCCATTTCTATAATTATTTTTATCCTCATCCAACTCTCTTTTCCTCCTTTCTCTCTATGATGTCTTTATCTCTGCATCTCTCCCTCTCCTTGCCTTCCCTCCTTCCACTCCCACCTTTCCCTCTTCCTTTCGCTCTAGTCAAGCCAGAGGCGCACACATTTTTCTTTTTCTATTTTTTTTTTTTTTTTTTTTTTTTATGAATAATGACATCATCTCCAAAAATTGTTGGAGAGGAAAAGGGCTGCGGGCCCCGTCTGGCTTTGACAACACTCCTCTTCCACATTTGCCTCTCTCCTTGGACCATATTTGGCTGCTGCGGCATGATTTTCGGTAAAACTGTTGTGGCGGATGGTGAAGAGGTCGTTATAGTTTGATCTTGTTTTCTTTGTGCCTCTCCTTACCAAAGCACAGCAGAAGAGATGCATGGAAAGGAGGAAGATAGTCTTTATCTCTCCTTGACTCTCTGTCTCCCTGTTCTGCACTCCTTTTGTTTCTGTCCTTTATTTTCTCTTTTCCCAGTCTCTCTCCCTTACACTCATTCTCATTTTTCTTTCCTATGTCTTTTTCCTTAGTACTCTTTTTTTTCTTGTTTCTTTCTCTCTCCAACTCCTACCTTTCCTTCACCTGCCTTAAAATTTCTCTTTTCCTCTTTGACTTTCCTCTTGCTTTTCCTCCTGTCTGGCTACCCCCCCCCCCATCTATTTTATAACTCTCTTTCCCCTCTTTTCCTTTCTCTGTCTTTCTCTCTCCCTCTTCCTCTCCATGGTTTTGTTGGGGCAGAGTGGAAGTAATTAGCCGTTGCGTAACACCGGCTATGTGCAGACAGTGAATGGGGCTTTGGCAGCGACTCGACAGCCTCAGTCCCCTGTGACAACTGCGAGCGGGAGAGGGAAATAATTACACATGCACATGAGAAGATCTGTGCCTTTTCACAAAATGAAAGAAATGAGATAGTGGTTATTTTATTTATTGACTCATATTTTCCCCCTCTGCCTGGTGGCCGAGTCGGTGAATGCGAGCCCGTTGTTTGTGGTTTGGCTGAACACGCTGGCTTTTTGAATGGCGTGTAAAGCTGCGGCCGCGGGGAGCGTCACATGGAGAGACTCCTTACCAAAGTGGTTTATGTACTGCTGGACAAAAAGATTGATTGTGCAGATTTTACAATAAGGTACTTTTTTGGAACATTGCTCAGCTACTTGGTCAGCATACAAATATTCTACAGACTTGCAATATTTACAGTTATTGATTAATTGATAGACTTCAAGAATCATGGAAATCATGAGATGTTAAGTTTAAATGAAGCTGAAATTGTAAGACAATGGGATACATCATGTTCCCAGTGATGGAATTTCTCTAGGTCAGGTTTCCAGCCGGTGTGATCCTATGAAAAACTTGGGTCAGAAAGACATGGATGCTATGTAAAACCTTCAGTCAACAAGCTGTAGGCCCTGCTCAGAGGAGATGCAAGGTGCAAACTCTTAGAGAGGATGTAGATTATGTTGTTTGTTAGGACATTAAGGCCTTTTAGTATGAGAAAAGATATTTCTGTTAAATTAGTGCTCATGATAAGAAAAAGTGGTTTGGTTGCATTCTGTCATAAACAACTGAGATGTAGTAAACTGCACAAAGAAGAAAACTGAAACAAAAGACACACGTTTTATGTATGGACATGCAGAGTACACTCAGAAAATTCACTACAGGATGAAAACATAGATGCTCTGCCTTAAAACCTTTTTAGATGGTTTACATCCCAGCAATTTGGCTAGATATTTTTGAAGATGCCACTTGCAGATGTGTTTAGTTTTTTTTGTACAGGCACTGCAAGCATACTTGCATAGAAAATATAGCAACTCCATCAAATACAGATTAAAGACAGGAGCAGTCCATTTCAAAGTTCAATTTTGACTATTAGCTTGCATGTGTTATGACAGTCTGACAGCTGCCAAATACTGAACACATTATTACATTACAGAGATGTCAGTTCAAACTGAGTACTGCTGAAATAACATTCAGTAATTTGATTTTTTTTTTGTACTTTCTGGACTTTTAAGAGCAATGCACTCGGAAGGTTCGGACAGGATAAAAATTATAATTGCCCTGGACTTTCCCCCGGTGAAACGTATTGAGCTGGAGTGGGGCTTCAGGGGAGGGAAGCGCATATGTCAAGCTTTGCATTCAGGTGCAGGTACAGAAGGAAGTGACGGCCAACACAATTTGAATAGATAGACTCCTATGGAACATAACACAGTATGTAAAATCATGGGTTGTTACTGATTAAACAGGCAGTCTCTGTTTATATATACAAATACATCTGTTCAAGCACACACATGCACACGCTTGCGCTCGACTCATACACACACACAAACACACCCTTTCACTTGTTCAGACAGCGCAGCAGTGGGTCAAAAGGCTAATCGCCAACTAATAACTCTGACTTTCTCACATTCACTCGCACACGCACACACACACACACACACACACACACACACACACACACACACACATACACAGACAGATAATGGATTGAAGAGAGCCTGGGGGCAGTAGGATAGAGATGGATAGAGAGAAGGACAAATAGCTGGATACTAAAGATGGAGGAAAGTCTAAATGTCATGTATTGCAAAGCTTCAGCTATATTTAAAAGTCAAAAACTACAGCTTGAAATTTTCAGTTATTGCTGGTTATTTTTTTCTCCACCAAGGCTCTTGTCATATTGTGAGTTTAATGAAGTTTATCTGTTTGCGTGTTTGCCTAAAATAGCTCTTTGGAATTGTTAACACTTTTCATTGAAATCATGGGACACAGCAACCACAAGTTAGCTCATTAGTGTGTTTGGTTTCAGTGAGGAATGCTAAGAACTGAATCATATCTCGTTTTTAATTATCTGTTTGGGGAAAACTTTCTGTGACTTTTCATAATTGAGTATAACTGCCATGACCTAAAAACTGCCCTTCCTGATTTTCATTTTTTAGCTCAAAAAAGTCTGCTTTACACCACAGTTAGACACCAGTGGAGAAAGAAAAAAATAGCTTAAAGCCACAGTCTAATACAATCAATCTGTGTAAGAACTTTTAAAAGATATGAAGGTATATCAAATTTCAATGCAAGCTGAACAGAGTGCTTACGAGTGATACTTTTCTACAGTTTCATGTCACCTCACATACAAATTTTTCAGCTGATAGTAGCCAGATTAACAAGAACATTATTTGGGGTAGACACTCAACAAAGTGAAAGGACATGTTCAAAACTAGCCAATGCAAATAAAAGTCAACTGCGAAAACCGGCCTAAAAAAAAAAAAAAGCTCCTTTTTAACTAAGGAAGGCACAAGACCAATTTGCCTAATTTGCAGTCAAACAATAGTCATTGCGAATTATGGTAAAATGCCAAATATAACCCCAAACATGCCCATTTTTAGCATTTCTGGACCCACAGCTCACAGGTAAGAACCACAAAACCTCACCAGCTGAAGTTGTCATATCAAGCAACCTGCATAATAATCTTAAAGTCAATAAAATGAGTGGGAATGAAAGCAGCATTTTCTATGGCAAATATAGTGAAAAACTTAAATCCAAGGAAACTCACAAATGAACACTCTGCCTGACCATCAAAGCTTAGTTAGTTATGCAATGAAGGTGCCCCTTCTCCCATTAATACAGAAATTTGTGAACATAGTTCTGGAGTTTTTAGAACTCATTCCCATAATCCACCCTTTCTGGATCTGTGACACAATAAGTTTGCCAAGTGGACATCTAAGACTTGTATTTGAGTACCCCTTGTATAATCCTTCATAGTCAACCAAAAAATCACTGATATTCTTTTTCTTCCTTGGGGAAATTATCAAGGTCTGAAATTCTTGTCTGGAAGAAATAGAGGAACACCCAGAATAAATGTTACATTTGTTTTTTTTATCTATTTATCTGATAGAGATAAATAGATATCTAAAGGTCATGACAAAAGCACTGATGCAAGTACATAAATGAGACGCATAAAACAAAAGGAAAACAGGGAGGGAAGAAGGAAAAGAGTGGTGGTTAGATGACTGGAAAGCCCCTCAGGGATTTGCCCTGCCCAGCTGCAGCCTCGTCAACCATTACATTAATAAGTCATCGTGTGTGAATGTTCACTTTCATGAGAGCACAAGTTCCTATTAACTGTTTGTGCACACATTTAATCTAAGTGTGTGTGTTTGTATGTATCAGTACGTCAACAACAACATCTGGAAATTCACCCAAAATACCCTCTGATCTTTCCCAAACAGCTCCTCATCAGATAATAAGATGACTAAGAGCAGCATCAACAGCCTCATCATGTACAGGGTCAGTGGGTTCACATGGAGTAATAGCTTCCACACACTCTACTGATGTTTGTTGGTTGCCTGTTGTACTGCGGCTCTTGATAAATGACAGCAGTTAGCTGGATGAACTTACAATTGAAGGGCTGGTTTTGCGCATACATGTACTATGTCTATGTGTTGCTCTGGGACTTGCTGCCTACATGAATGATGAGCAGACCAAATAGACTGGATGAATGGAAGACTTTTTCAGTGCATGAATTAATGAATGAATGTCTAAATGCTGAAGGAACCATACTTACTGCAGCAGCCAAGACTGCAACTTGCATCAGTTTTAATCTGGAACAGTTAAACACAGAATGACTATGTAATACTTCTGCTGAGTACTGAGGATCACTTCACAGACTGCGTTTTGAACAACGTATTTAGAACCAATCGATCCCCATAATCTGGAGCATATAGGTTCAAAATGTATGCAAGCTAGCTAGAAACTGGAATCTTGTGTAGCCACGCCTCCATCTCATCCTGGTCTTTAGCTTCAGTTAGGTTTTGGCTGAGTACAACCAAGTTAGTTATTTTTTAGGGGTCCAAGCGGGCACCACGCATGCGAAGGAGCGTGGCTCCCAGTACCAGTGGTGCTGATAGCCCTATTGTAATTGCTCGGATTTTTAATTTATTTTATTTTATTGTATTTTATGTTATTTTTTAAATTTGTTTAATTCTTCTGTTGGTAAAAGCTTTACTGCAGCATACACCTTGAAAGTTATCTAAGTGAAATTTTCATCCTATAAAGGATTTTTTTTTTTTTTTTTAACCAGAGTTCGATTCATGGCAGACTTTGAAACAGCATTTACACATTTAACAATAGCTACAGAAACTATAATAGAACAGTCAATTGATTAAATAAAATATAAAACATTAAAACGATTAATGTACATTTTTTCCTACAAGTGGATGCAATCGTGACACAGGAAATATATAAATGGATACATTCTGAAAATGAGCTAATCCAATCTAATTTTTTTCCAATTTATGGAATTTTAGACACTAAAAATACAGTTAACAATTTTTATTGGTAGTTTGTGGGGAAAACTGGAGCACCCGCAGTAAGCCCACGCCGACACAGGGAGAATCTCCACACAGCAACAAGTTTCAGGTTGCTGAGGGCTGCAGTGTTACCACTGAGCCACTGTCAGCCCTATACAATGCATTCAGAAAGTTCTAAGACCTCTCCACTTTTGTCACGTTTTGTTATGTTGCATCCTCATGCTAAAATCGTTTAAATTCATTTTTGCCCGTATCCTTCTACACTTAATATCCTATAATGACAAAGCAAAAACAGAGTTTTACTGTTTCTCTTTGTCATCATGGCGGGTTGTGTAGATTGATGAGATAATAAATGTAAACAATTTTGGCATAAGCCATAGCCAAATGTGAAAGGGGGAAGGGGTCTGAATACTTTCTGAATGCACTGTAGGCTTCTGAGAGGGGTCGTTGCTACAGTGCTGCAACCCTCCTCCATCTGCAGCTGATGGTGTGCCGCTTTAGAGAATGACAGCAATTAAAAAGAGGGAGGTGAGTATACTTGCAAAACCCATGACCTGGAGCACGTCTTTCCATACAGTCTGGGAGGCAGGCTTCTCTGCAAGCTGAGCAGAGCACTCTTTGATGTGGGCTTGCAAAGACCGAGCAATGGCAGTGTCGATAGCTGGATCCTGTAAGGCTATCACAGACTCCAGCTGGCGCCTACCATAGAACTTCTTCTGCAGGTCTTTCACCACAGCTTTGCAGACTTTCTTGTTCTTCTTTAAGTCCGGCCAGAAGCCTTCAGTTAACGTGGAGTCCCTCCATTGTCTGGTTCACCAGATGTTTGGTGTGGCTGACCCACTCCTCATTGCCGTGGTTCTGGAGATCATGACTTTTGGTCAGCACTCAGTGTAAGCTGGGTAACAAACAACCGGAGCTGGTTCTGACTTTCTCACTTTCTGCCTCGGTTGTAGACGCACGACCAAAGGCAGAGGGATCAGCAGAACCGGTTGTTTGAGGTTGGTCCATCGTCACCTCAGGACTGTTTTCCTTCTTGGGGATTGTTTCTGGTGTATCTTGTTTGATAAGGCACTTGTTTGTGATTCTTCCATTTTCTAGGACACTGACAGGTCTCTGGTGGTTCAGTAGAATCTGTGTGAGTTTTAACCGGAATCTGGGAAACTGTGGTGGTGAAGAGTCATAGATACTAAAACGTCACATCAAACAAATCAAAGGCCCGCACGCGCACACTCGGACACACGGACACACACGTTGACCATGGTCAGTTTTGGGGACATTACATAGACTTGCATAGATTTGTTTCCTGGAGACTTACCCTAACCACTACTTGCCAAACCCCAACCCTTACCATAACCTTAACCTAACCTTAACTACTGACCAAAAAATCAGCTTCATCAGTTAATTGCGGACACGTCTTTTGTCCCCAATTAACTGGTCTTTAACCTGAAATCTTTACCCAAAGGTAGCCTATGACACAGAGGTGGACAAAGTACTCAGATCGTTAAAGAAAAGTACCAATACAACAGTGTAAAAATACTTTGTACATTTCGCGCATTCAAAATCATACTCAAGTAAAAATACAAAGGTATGCTCAGTAGAATACACTGAAAGTAACAGAGTAAAAATACTTGTTCTCCAGTACAATGTCCCCTGTGACTGATTGTTAATACTGATGCATTACTGTGTAATAATAATAATAATAATAATAATAATGTAGTAGTAATCTAAAAAAACTCTATAACAAGTATCTAGATGGTTATGTGACTCAGCCACATGTTACCTAACTGGTTTAACTACTACGGACAGTGAGACACCTACATTCAGTCAATACCACCACATGTAATTCATTATAAGTTTTACTATTTGGAATCTGGGTTGGCTGCTCCAGCCTCTCAGAAGCCATGGCTGGTTGGCTGTACCCTGGTTCAGATTAAGATTAAGAGGATTTAGATATTTTAAAAATTACATTCAATTCGTTGGATTTGTTTCAACATGGGAGTGTCCTGTAATTGATGGTATCGAAGGAATGCCCTAAATCAGCCCTGTAAAGTAAATTTATATTTAAATTTTAAATTTACAGATTAATATATGGAAAAGCCAAGAAACAATTTGTTTGCTCTCAAACATCTTCACCATCAACAGCGGTACTAAGTGAATTTAAATTTAGGAAATTAACCAATAGTTATAATTCTAATTTACAATGAAAGAAACTTAACAGAAACTTAAATTAGCTGTTTTCAAATTATTGGAAAGCTGTGTGTTATTTTCTGGAGATACTGACCCTCTCTAGTGTGAGTTCCTAAAGGCATATGGGTCATATGATGAACTGAAAACTAATCTTAACCAATATTCAGTTGTGATAAAGGTTGAAGACTATCAGTGTCAGCCCACAGTCTGTAGCTTCTTCTAGCTTGGATCTTTTATTCTAATCTGCACAATCATGATCACTGATACTGGGATCTGATGTTTTATTTATTTATATATATATATATGGGGAATCACAGGAAATTTTAGAAAACACATTAAGAAATTAGAAACGCAACATTTCAAAAACACAACAGCAAAACAGAAAGTCCAGCAACCAAAGTGAGAAAACACACAGTTTTACATATTAACAAATTTGAAAAAACCCATAAACACAAAACATCAGAAAAGACTCCACAACAAACAAATGTAGAATTCAATGTTCAGGGTCACCTGTGTCAGAAAGGTCTTTAATCGTCTGTATGGTAATTTTTGAGTTTGTAGTAGATGGTGGTGGTGGTGGTGTATTCAAACCTTCCACAAATTATGTTATTTACACACTGTGCATTTTCCGTTTTTGTGAAGGTGGATATGTTTATAAAACATTTGCTTTCAGCATCAGGTTTACATCTTTTAACGGTTTTCTACTGTGATCGACAGTATCTTAACTGGGTAGCTTTCGTTTCAAACATTAGTCATATCTTAATCATACTTTAGTTGTTATCTGTGGATATTGATCAAATATCCAATTGAAAAATGCTGGTAGTAACATTTGGTTTAATAAAGTACAATTAATATGAGCATTAGGTCTGAATCTGATGTGATGGGAAAAAATGACAAAAACATTATTTTTTCCTAAAATGTACTTTTTTTAATACAGCTTACTTGCATATATGCTTAAATATGAGGTAAAATTGTTGTATTGGATTGCATTGGACTTTGGATTTTTATGATATTTTATGAGTTGTAGGTTGCATTCTTGTTACTTGAATGTATGTTTATGTCCAACATAAGTCACCATTTGGAAAAGAAATGTTTCGTGAAAATGTAATTGAAAGTAATGTATGTAGTGTCTTGGGCAATAAATTTAACTCTATGTTTTTGAAGAGCTTAACTACAGCTGAAGTGTATAGAAATGATGTCTGATGGTTTTTTGACATTTGCTGCCTTCATGTGCTATCAGAAATATTTGATTTAAAGTTTAATATTAGGGGTCCAAGCCTGCAGAGGCCTGCATGCGTGACCCACACATGTATCAAGTGTATAACTTGTTAAGTCACATGCATGAAAAAGCTCATAAGCTCACTAAAAGAGCCTGCCCCACCACAGTAGTACAGACTTTCTACCTTCAGCGATAAATGTAGCATGGCCTACATCTAGGTTAACCACACTCTCTGGAATACCCCACTAGAATACTGCGAGAAAAAACATTCTAACCATGATGGAATGTTTTTCAATCCTTGTGCTGCTCTCCCGGGCCACCAGGTGTGAATTGCGCGGGGGTCTCAGACCCTGTTAATCCCTGCCTGCAGGTCTAGTTACCTTGTGGTTGACTTTCTTCAGACCTCTGTCTCATCATACTCATGGAGGTTTTTGGTTTCCTGATGTGGGCATTTTAAAATTTTTGAAAAAAAGAAAGTTGAATGGCTCCTCTTTTGGTGTATTTCGTAGTATACAAGTACACTTAAAAATTTTTTTTTACTATACTACTGTTTTTGATGTCCTACCACCATCGTATATGGTATGCAGGACATTAATTTGTCATGCTGGCACCTATGACTCTGTAGACACATGACCACAATAGCTCAACAACAATACATAGTAGAAAGTTCATGCCTAACACCACAGGTACTCTATATGGAGTAGATGATCTGATTACATTTTGGACCACCTCGCTGTATAAATTTGCATTTTAATGAGAGAACACTGATTTCCCAGAAAATACTGTAACTCCTTAACAAGTTCAAATTGAAACCAGATATGTAGCGTGCAAAGACAAACATGTTGGTGTGAAAATCTTTGCTAACTGATGAGCTAATTGGCTTAACTAGGAGGAAACAGATTTTTCTTGTGAGCACAATAACTCAAGATACAATACATAGTAGGATCTTCATACTTACACCACAGGAACCCATATAGAGTAGATGATCTGATTAGATTTTAGTGTGTCTTGCTGCACAAATTTGCATATATAAAGAGATAAAACTGATGAAAACCGATCTGCTGTCTTCAGCATAGCTGTGCACCTGCAGCACTGGGGATGCTTTCAAAAATAATACCATAAATAATTTTTATTTATCAATTAAAAAACTAAATCAAATCAACATTTGTTTTGATCACCTTTTTCCTTCAAAACAGCACCAATTCTCCTAGGTACACTTATGCAGTTTTTCAAGCTACATTGGCAGCTAGGTTGTTCCAAGCATCATGGACAACTCGCCCTAGTTCCTCTGTGGATCTAGGCTGTTTCAGTGTCTTCTGTCTCTTCATGTATTCCCAGGCTGACTCCACGATGTTGAGATCAGGGCTCTGTGGGAGCCTTACAATCTGTTGCTGGATGCACTAAAGATAGTTCTTTATAACTGTGACTGTATGTTTGGGGTTGTTGCTGCAGAGAGAATTTTAGAATCAGATGTACTGATGGTATTGTGTAATGGATAAGAACCATCTAATGCGCCTAAAACTTGCACAGTACTTTAGTATACATGCATAGCGAGGACAGAAGACTTAATAATGCAAATATTTCACAATTGGAATTTAAACATTCAATTAAAATGTTGGAAAGTAAATAAGAATAAGCTCTGGGTGAGTTGCTGACTGCTTTCCTAGATGTCTTACAACAGTGAATTTCTGACTGACTGACTGGGATAATTTACTGACTCAATGACTTTATTAGTACAAACTGGATTTTTTTTGATGATTTGAATGGCAGCCAGATTTGATGAACTGCTGAGTGAATAGCTTAATTGGCTGTTTACTGGATGGATGAAGAAATGAGCGAATGGCTTGTTAACCAGAGCAAATATTTGGATGAATGACTCGCTGACCTGTTGATGGACAGTCAATGTTACGTCAAAAGCCAAATTCATCTGCATTAACTCATCAAGATTGCTAGTAGGGGTCAGCGGGTGTATTTCTGACCACAGGCTGATTTGGTTGCTTTTGGCTGGATGGGCGAGTGAATATGAGAACTTTATTTCTTAAAGTATGGGCTAAGGAGCCAAACTGGGCCCTTGCCATCTGCATCTGGTAGGTCCCCATGACAAAACTAATAACATATTATAGTGAGAAATAGCTTTTGATCTCTTTCCTGGGGGAAGGGGCTTAATAAACTTCCCACTGAGTCAGGAGGGGAACCATAATGGCAAATAAAGTAACATAATAATACATTCTCATTTCTGGACGAGTTCACCAAGTCACTGGGTATATCTTTCACTGTAGTTAATGGAGATAACTTTTCTGACGGAACCATGCCTGGTTGACTAAATCATTGACTGGCATTGTGATTGACCAAGTTGCTGGCTGACAGGCTTATTGACTGACTTATTGCCTATCTAGCTATCTCTTTAACTGCCTTATTGATAGAACTGACTGGTTGCCTCCCTGGCTGATTACCTTTTTTCTGGACTTCAGAGGTGCAACCTCTATGTAGTCATTGCCGTTATCCAATCACAGATTTTCTACCTCTTCACCACTTGACTGGGTCAGTGAGGCTGTTGCTTACCACATTTCAGGCTCTCTGCCTGACTGTTTGAACAACCGCAGTGACCGCTTGACTGGGTGGCTTGCTTGTTGACTGCCAGGCAGAACAGCCACTTCCCTGACTGATTGAATGGATGAGTAAAGGGACAATGGTTGGTTGAATGAAAATAAGATCAAAATTCTCTGACTCTCACTGGTTGCTTTATTAATCACATACTGTAGAATACATTCTGCCTTGTTTGCTGACCAATTGCAGTGACTGGCTGACTGGTTTACTAAAGTGACATCTGGCAGTCTGAGTGAACTTTCTTCCTCTGCTACTGGCCAATATTCAACCAGAAAGGACAATGACTGTTTGAGTTGTCCATCTTTGGCCACATTTCTAGGTCAGCTGCCTGACCGTATTGACAGACCGGCTGGCTTACTGACTAGTTGGCTGACCTCACTGAAATGACAGAGAAGTCAGAACCGGCAGGCCGACTGAATGACTGGTTGCCTGCCCGGATGGCAGGCTGACTCTCTGACCGCAATGACTGAGCGTTGGCCGGAACCGAGCCAGTTTTCTGGTTCCAGCGGCTGAGTCAGGCTCCAGCAAAAACCCATTCACCTCTGGAGGCTTGCGGGCAAAGACAGACTTAAGCGTGGGGACTGGAACCTGGGAAATTTAAACATTTCACCTCCAAACAATAGTTTTTAACCTGCTGAATTGTGTGTGTTGGAGCTGGCAAAGCAGCCTGCCAAAACCTAAATGTGTTGGCACGTGACTATTCCACATTCTCTATCCAGAGATTCAGTTAGCAGCTTTTGTTTTAGTAAACTTTTTTTTAATCAGGGTACTGTTATTAAGTGCCATTGACAAAAAAATAATTTTGAAGCTTGACCAAAAAGGCAATAAGTAGCTAATGCTTGTAAAGGGAAAAGTATGAAGAGGACAACTGGTCTGAGTTGATAAGTGAGTGCAGCTTTATTAAATTATATTGGGAGAAAAACCATTCTGTGTGTGCGCTTGTGTGTATTAAACCAATTCCTCAGTTCACAACCCAGCATGTGTGGCATGTGTGGCTCTTGGTGTTTACTGCAGGCTACCCTCAGGCTCAGTATGGGTTGATTTTTGTGTGTATGTGTGTGTGTGCATGCATATGTCTTTGTTCCACACATGGATGTCATGTGAGTAAACCCAAGAGCCACGTGTGGGAGTCTGGACTGTGTGTGTTTAGGCGCCAGCATTCGTGGATTCACGGTTTATGGATGCGTGTTCCTTTGTGTGATACATGGGAATTATCCCATGGGTATTTTCTCAGAAACACTGATACATCTCCCATGGGAATATCATCCACCTCTTCTCTTGCACCACCACAGTAACACTCATCCCTCCTTTTATTTAGACACACACATTAACAAACACACACATTTATTGTACTTCAGTCCCTTTCTTCCCTCCTCCTTATAAAGCCCCGGCTCCTCTCCTCTCCTCTCCTCGTCTACAAATCCAGCTCCAGTAGTTCCTCTGTGGTATGGCAGATCAAAGCCCTTTGCCTTCTGCACTGTGGGTTCAGCAACATCTGGACAACGCCGTCCGCCTTTTACCAATCTACCATCTGCCAGTTTCAATTGACTTGTGAAGTTCCTATTCTCTCTTTCTTCCACTGGTCGCTTTTATTTGTTTGTGTGCATGCTCAATTTGGCTACCTTTGTAATATTTAATGTGTCAAATTGCAGCTGACAGCAACACTCTTTCTGTGCCTCATCTTTCTTTTCTTCCTTTCTGTGTCTTGGTGTCTTGCTCAAAGACAACTCATCAGGGTTGATAGGGGTTTATGAGCGGATCCCCTCGTTGTCACTACCAGTTTCTTATATTTGTGCCTTTCATTAACCCCAGCTCCCTGCCCACTTCATCCCTCCAGCAGTGCCCTCAGCCTGGTTGCCAAGGCGAGGTCATTGACTTCAACGGTCACATAAGGGAGGCTGGTGCACCCTGGCTGGCCATTTAAACCCAACTACACCCAGGAGAGTGAACACTGTTTACTGCTGCATTGTCTCCCAGCAGAGCCCTGGGGCCCCGGCCTCACATAAAATCTCCTCCCTAGATTTAGATTGATACAAATAAAGGTAGATAAACTGACAGATGAATAGATTAAGATTGACAGACACTTTGAGTAAGACAAAAGTGTTTCTGATAATGTCACTTCCTCGCCATTAATCTAAATGGCAAAGACTTCAGGAGAGAAAGTTAACTGTGCAGAGATCTCTCAGGCAGATCACAGATCACTGTTGTGTGAGATATTTTGGTTAATGTTGACAGTGGGGACACCGTATAAAGGAAAGTTTGAAGATTTTTTTTTTTTTGGTGAATATTGTTCAGGTGCAAGGTTTTCCTGCAGGTGTTTTTCCTTCAGCCCCAATGTGAAAGACAAACGTAAACATTTTAGCCTGTCACTTAATAAGCAGTTAATCTTTTGAGTTGGCACAATGCAGCAAAAGAGAAGCAGTAGCACGCGCCAGTAACAGAACTTGGTAACTTGTTAAGTAGAAGAATATGCAGCATATGTCTTCTGAATATTGGCGTTGAAAAAGGATTCCTCACTCCTGTTTGGCTAAAAGGGACCAGATGTGATGAAAGTGGCAACTCTGTTGCATTAAGCAGCAACGTTTCTGACTGCAACTTACCCTCAAAAAAATCAACTTAATAATATAGTTCCGTTTGGGGAGTGGTGGGAAAAATGTTAATGTGTTATAACTGATTTTTACTTCTTGAAAGTGCCCAAACAATACTTAACCAGCACAATTTAATCACCATACTCCTCATGCATCCTAAGATTTCATCAAATAAAACAGGTCAAACACAAAATGACTTAATTAAATGACCTACTATGGAAAAAAAGTGCTGACTCCACCTGTGTACACCGTTTCGCACACACCTGGTCAGTTTGTCATTCATCTAGTGTCTGATTCAGCAGAGTCAACAGCTCTCGAGGAAACATTCATATCCACTCCAGGAGTTTGACGATCCTTGGTGAAGTTTTTAGAGTTGAGTAAAGTCAGGGCTCAAACGACCTTGACTTGAACGCACACTGCCTGAACAGCTTGAACTTCTGGTGTTGACATCTTTTTAATGAGTGTTTTGCCAAAATAAAGCGACAAAAGTGAGTGAACACTGCACCATTAAGGCAAAGGTTTTCAAAATATGAGACACCACCTCAGTTCGTGATTTGTACCGAAGCGTTAGCTGATGGTAGCATATGACCTGTACAACAAACGGAGACAGGAGGCATTTTATTGACAGAGCAGAGTGGTGGAGGAGTTTAGCAAGGTGATCCTGAAGGCACCTGTGGCTTCATTACGAGCTACACCGCACATTGCAAAAGCAGGAAAGGCACATACCATTGTGGAAGTGTTCACGTAGATATTCATATGGTAAGATTTAACATCAAGAGAGGACGGTAACGTTATAGTGTTATTTAGAGGGGTTTGGAGGGTGGGTATAGGATCCTATGTAGAGAATTGTATTTTTAGTTTTCATTTCCAGGGACTTGTTTTAATCTGCATGATATTTTATTTGCAATTCTTTATTTACATTTGCCAGACTTGTGTGTACAAATGTTGCTTCAAATGTTTTCACTAATTCACAAATTAGCATATGTCGTCATATGTCCCTCAAGACAGCAGCCCCCTCAGAGGCCTATTTTCATGCAGGGAAAAACCACTGATATGAAGTAACTACTTTTTTTTTTTTTTTTGCCCTTATCTAACAGTAGCCAGTGTTAAAGACCAACTGAATGGCCTCTCACTGCCTCACTCTCTTTTCGCTGTGATAAGGATAAACAAAAACAAAGAGGAAGTGAAGCAGAGAAAAAGGAAGCATTGGACATTGAGGGAGAAAGCCAGACTGGGAAGGAGATGACTGGGGGAAGGAATAAGAGGCAAAATGGAGGAATAGAGACAGAGAGTGAGGTAGGAGTGAATTATCCAGAGATTGAGGTTTGGGGAGAGGGATGTTGACGGTGGAGGAACTGAGAGAATAAGTAAACAAACAGGTAGCTGAGGCGGTTGAGTGGAGCGATACACTGCATGTAGATCTGCAGGGAATGACAAAGATAGGGAACGAGACTGATGGACACACGAGAGAGCTTTGCCATTGCTTCACCAAGTAACAGTAATATACCCATTCGTCTCTCATATCCCCTCCTGTGTATTCCCTTTCTGCTATTTTCTGTCTATGTAGTTATAATCGAAGCTTTCAGGCACTTGGGAATGTACCTCTGAGGAGCACACTTGAAGTAATGTGCCCTGCTAATGCAAAGAAATAATTGAAACAAAGCTCATCAAAACAGCCCAGCCGCAGGTGAGGAGGATTTTTAACTGAGAAAACATGGAGAGTTGACACATGTTCCACTGCAATAAGAAAATCCTTTACTAGGGCTAAATTAAACATTTGGTCTTTAAAATATCAGAAGTTAGTGAAAAATGCTAATCACAATTTCCTTAAGCCCAAGGCAACATCTTCAGATTGCATGTTTTTTCCAACCAACAGTCCCAAACCCAGAGATATTTCGTTTGCAATCTCATTAGACAAAGAAAAGCAGAAAATCCTCACAGTTTACAAGCTGGAACAAGGCAATGTTTGTTGTTTTTGTGTGAAAAATTACTTAAATTGAAATCAAAATAGTTTCTGATTAATTTTACGTCAGTACACCAATCGTTTTAGCTCTAAGGTACACAATAAAGACTTCTTAGAGCAAAAGACAAACTATAGAAAATTCACCTGGTTCTTTAATTACTTTTATAAGCAAACTTGATTTGAACACCACAGACTCTAGCCAATGCCAAAGTGGTTGATAGAGTTGAGAAACATACCAAACCCAACCAACGCATTGGCTGCACCTGTGGTTTGTTTTTCTCTAAGTTTCCAATAAGATGGTGTTGTTTGGGACTTTGTGTGCAACAGAGCTGAGCATGTTTTTAGCAGCCACTGTTGTCTGGAGGGCTGTTGGTGGTGGTGGTGGTGGTGGTGGGCTGTTTTTGAAGTGCTGGTGGGCTTACTGGAAGTGTGTCAGACAGGAGAGGAATGCAGGAAGAGGGTGGGATTCTGTGTGTGTGTGTGTGTGTGTGTGAGATGTATGGAGACAGTGCTGGGGTAGCCCTTCACTTTCAATGTGTACATATGTGTTATATGTGTGTTTGGACATGCCTGTGTGTGTGTGTGTGTGTGTGTGTGTGTGTGTGTGTGTGTGTGTGTGTGTGTGTGTGTGTGTGTGTGTGTGTGTGTGTGTGCGCGTTTGCGTTTGCGTTTGCGTTTGCTTTTGTGCATGCATGCCCAAGGTTTCATTGCTTCAACCTATTATTCCACCCCCCTTGTCTCACTTTGAAATCTTACAGGGATTTCCCACAGTGTCTCTGGTAATAAAGCCGCCACTGGGCTGGGTTTAGTGCCTCAATAGAGCAATATCTTCAAAAGAAAAACACAACTCTGAATTTTGGAACCCTTGAATAAATAGAAAACAACTGCGTAGTTGCCTGAAAGTATCTCACAGGATTCCGTGTTAAAATTCACATAGAAACATGAAACATGACTCAAATGAGAGTTTTCCCATGACAACAGTGGTTAAATTAGGAAAAATATCCAAGGTCATCTCTACTGTCCCTCAAGAGGAAATTAGTTTCACAGTCACAAGAAGAAAAGGAAGACACACAATAACAAACACACAACAACAACTAGTATCAGTTCCATTTAAAACTTGGTATGTAAACATCCTGGGCTCCCCTGAGCTTTTTTTTTTAATTTTTTTTTTTTTTTTTTTTTTTTAAAAGACAATAATAATGAGTGATGTGTTAATATTCATATTACTAAAATGCCAGCAAGCTACGGTGTTCAGTGGTAGCCCCCTGTGGTTTAGATTTGGATCATCGTCCTTGAAATTTGAAACATCACAGGATAAAAATCACAATAGTGGTTGGCATGAAAAGAATCAAAGCTTCTACAGATTATTAGCAGAGCGTTCCTCATCTTTCTGTGTCTGGTCAGGTTAACACATTTTTCTCTTGGCAGCACTGAGTTTTTCACAGTCCAAGCCAATTATCTGCAAAGCACCATGTAGGAGAAATTACTTTTCTTTCAGCTGTTACATACTCTCCGCAAACCTTCATAGCAGCTTGAAAGAGAAATATGTTGTACCTAACTAAGAAACCTGCAAGTCTGTAATATTTTATAACACATTCTTTACACTGATTACAATTCAAGAATATAAAATTGCTCAGTCATTAAAAATGCCAGTATAGTAGGAAAACATGTTCTGGCCAATACTGCTCAGTTGAAGTAATCTTACTTTGCCAACTCTTAAATCACAAGTCAAATGATTTTAAACAAAAGTTTAATCATATTTAATGATACTGAGTTCCTGTTTAACTAAATGTACTGATGCATTAAAATAACAGTGACGAAACACCTTATAATTGGAAATAAATTGGAAATAGAGTAAAACATAAATTGACACAGTATTCTCAAATTTTACAGAAACACTGACATTTAATTGCAGAACCAGAGGTTTAGTGTAATATATCAGCCAAAACATGTAAATAAAAGAAATGCTAAAATTCAAAGAAGTAGGTTTCCCACTGTACTCTCAAAGTACAGAGTAATGTCTAAAATTATTAGTTTTGTGATGGCCACAAGTTCCTGTAGAACAGAGCCGAATTTCCTCTTTCCAGTCACAAATACGTGTTTTGTAAAGGTAAAGTATCATGTTGACACTGCCAAAACGTTTCCCTCCTTTGAGTGATTTCTCCTCTAATGCCCCCCTCAAACCAACATCCAAACTTCAGCCATATGCATCCCACATTTTAGTGAGTTTCATCAACCCCCCTCTTATCCCCTAACCACAGGCCAGGTGTGTGTGTGTGTGTGTGTGTGTGTGTGTGTGTGTGTGTGTGTGTGTGTGTGTGTGTGTGTGTGTGTGTGTGTGTGTGGGTGCGTGCGTGGGTGCGTGGGTGTGTGCGTGCGTGGGTGTGCACGCACTGCCAGATACAGAGAAAGAGTTGAGGTACAAACAGAAAACTGTAAACAGTCGGCCTCGCACACATCTGCAACTGCACTGTGGTTGCTTTTGTAATTAACAGGGGAAGAAGGTTGATGAGGAACTTACATTAAAATAAAACACAATAAATTAAAGGGCCAAGGAAAGCCACTTTTTTTTAACAGATTTGTTTTGTGACTTATGATTGCTAAAGATTGTTAAAGAAATCATCAGTAGGACAGCACAGCAGTATAATGAATGTAATCTATTAAATCTTTTGGACAGTATTGTGTTGAAAGGTAATTGTAATGTTTTGTCCACTCCCATTTGCATACATGCAGAATATTAGAGACATCACTCGAGAATCCTATACTAGCCTGATAATGAGACTGAATGGCCTTTAGTTATCACTCAGCTTGACATTAGCTGATTTCTGTTTTTAGTGAATGTAGATAGGTAGCGAGCTATATAGGGAGATGACGTCCCCATTCTAAATCCCGTCCTAATAAATTCAGATTGGACACTTGTGTCTTCAACGGACAGAAACAATTGTCAGTAGGAACAGCACTAGTTCTAAATGAATCACTGAACAAGTCTTAGATGTGGGCGGTGAGTCACAGGTCAGATTCAGGCCAAAGTACTACGCTGTAACTAACTACACCAAAATAACTGGGAACATAACTATTAAATTACAGTGTAATTCTGACATTTCGGCACCTGCCTCGACGCAGAAAGAAAAAGAGCACCACTTCCTGTTTTGTGCTGTAAAGCAATAATTCAGATTTCCTTTGACATTTGCCTCCGAGGCACACAATGTAATTGTCAGAAAAGGCTTCCTTACGTCGTGGCAAGTGGCTTGTTTGTTTGTGGTAATTACACTAATACCTCAAAATGAATATACTAATGATTTACTGATGTTAAAAATGCTGGACTTAGCACCTTGAATGTAGCGGATTGCAGGTTTGTGCTGTATTTGCTTGAGAAATGTCGATTTAGCAAATTTAAAAAAAAAAAGGGGGGGGGGGGGGCCCTTGCGTTGGCAAAAAGACAAATTGCCGGCAGGGTAGCTGAAGGCTCTGCAGTGAAGCAGCTCTCAGTATCAGGCTGCTGGAGGAGCAGAGGCAAAAAGTTGGCCTATTAGCTCTTGTCTCGGCGTGACACAGAAGAGCAGACATGGAGGGAGGCGGGAGTAAGTGCTCTCACTTTCTGTCTGCTTAATCCCTCCCTCTCTTTTCATTTCACACCCTCTTCATCTTTCTTGAAATGTCCTTACTTCTCTCCCCATCTGCTTTCACCGGCTCTTTAGATTTTGTCTCTCGTAGGATTATTTAGCAGCGGCTAACAGACAGGACTAGCTTGGGTCAGGTTCAAGATGGGCTCATGGCGGATAGGCAGAATTTGAATTTGCCAGTGACCTTGTCGCCATCTTGCTGTGACAGTGTTGGTGCCCCGCTGTTTTGGCACACTACAACCACGTCTTCAGCGAGTCCTGTCCGGATCAAATGTGCTTGATACTGCCAAATGTGTCACTCAGGCCACTAACATATTTGCAGTCTGTCACTAGTGCTCTGTCTGAATGTCACTGAAAGTTTTCTCTATAATATTGTATGTACTGACAACAAAGTAACAACCAAGTGAGGTTTCTGTTTTTCTTTTTCTGCTTACTGTTACTTCCCACTAAGTTGTGAAGACTCTCCCCATAATTTTGGAAACTTTACTCCCGTTCGGCCACAAGAGCATTAGTGAGGTTGGACACTGATGTTGGGTGCAAGTGCCTGGCTCACAGTCAGCCTTTGGATTCGTCCCACAGGTTTTCTGTGAGGTTGAGGTCAGGGCTCTGTGCAAGCCAGTCAAGTTTTTCCACACCAGACTGGGAAAACCATTTTTTTATGGGCCTGGCTTTGTGCACAAGGACACGGTCATGCTCAAATGTGATATTTTTCCTTTTTAATAAATTTTCAAAAATTTTTAAAATTCTGTTTTCGCTTTGTGATTATGGAGTATTGAGTGTAGACTGATAAGGGAAAAATGAATTTAAATGATTTTAGCATAAGCCTGCAACATCACAAAATGTGAAAAAAGTGAAGGGGGCTGACAGCCACAGACCAAAGGTACACAAGAGTTTATAAACGGCTGTCCATATACCTGTGTGTGTACGGGCAAATACACTGATATCCCCTGATGTTAACTTCGGTTGTCTGGCTCCCCCTTCCCTTCCTGTCCTCTCTAACCTCTCTCCTACTCTTCCCAACTATACCTAACCCCCCCCCCTTTTTTTTTTCTCACATACCTTTCTCACATTGTCGTAGACTAGCTGACTGATAGCGTTTATAGACAGGCCATGTGAGTACGTCTATATCTTTCACCACTTCAATGTGCACGCTCGTCAGCTTGTGTGTGTGAGTGGGGTGGAAAGTCAAGCGTAGATGGTTTTCATCTGCTGATTAGCGCTGCGAGTGTGTGTTAAAATGCTGCGCTCATGACTCTCTCTGTCTCTCCCTCTTCAGTATTTTTTTTCCTTCTCCTTCTTAAAGAGTGTTGACAATGAACCCGTTCAGGACAGTTTATTGCGGCTAATTGGTTGTATACTCCTTCCCAGAAATTATCTCATTCCTTCTCTCACGCACACACTTGCTTCTTGCTTGACAGCATGACAGCAAAACCACATCTCTCGCTGTATTTCTCTCTTTCCCTCAGTCACCAACTGGATTTTGTTAATATTCATGAACTGTATATGTTTCACAGAACTGAAAACACTTGACTGTCTGCTCCCATCATTTTCTGTGTGTGTGTGTTTGTGTGTGTGGTGCTGTTTAAGGCGCTATGGGAGCAACAATTTTTCATTCTGTATTTATACCCTTTTTTTCTTTTTCCTTTTCTTTTTTTTTAATAATCCGCTTTATTCAGGGCAACACACTTAGCTTTGACAGTGAGAAGGAGGGAGTTAGGAGAGTCTTCTGAAATAGTAGATAGCGGTAATATAAATCACAGACTAGATTAGATTAGACCTGATCAGATTAAGTTTGATTAAATCAGCCCTATGGGGAAATTCGGTCCTTGCTGGAGCAGAAAGCAACCTGCAGCAGAAAATAAAAGCAAAAATAAAAGTGTGCAAATGAAAAGAGTACAAATGGAAGACTGTGACTGCAAGACAGCCTACATAATTACATAATAGTCTGGGGCTCTGCTTGCTGGTTTTCTTTTGAATTTGGATCCAGGTGTCTGAAATACCCAGATTAGCTAGTCTCCAAGGCTGAATCTTATCTCTTGGTCATCAGACATTTTGGCAGCAGGCTTCTAATTTTTTGTAAAGATTATTTCTTTGGCATTTAGCCTTAATTTTCTAGTGACAGTAAACACGGGGAGAGAGAGGGGGACACAACAAGCAACAAAGGTTCCCAGCCAGAATGAAACTGGTGACATAGTAGCTGAGTGGAAGGCATCCCAACCACCAGACCGCCAGGAGGCTTGAGGCTTTTCATTTTAAGACGGCGCTGACCGTTGCTTTTACTGGTTAAAAGATAATGAGAAATTCTGCCACTGGCACATTGTATCAGCTGCAGCTAATTAATGTTCCAAAGATCATTTGTTAGAGACAGAAGCACCACTCTGTAAAAACACTGTACTGTAGTAAGTGTTTTCTTGTTGAATGGGTTTTTTCATTTTCTATATTTTTCAGTTTCTATGTTAGGAATGTCCAAGTTAAACTTATATAATATACTAATATACTACTAATAATAATGCAACTTATATACATGCATTTATCAATATTTTAGGATTATCTACTTAATGGTTCTGAATCTAGACCTCCAATATGCGTGGCAAGTGAAGAATAAGATATAGGCTATACCTGTTACTTCAGTGTCTCAAATTTGTATTCAGTCAGCATGTAATATCTTCTGCTCCTTGTCTCACTTTCAGGTTGTAGCCACAGCTTGTAAAGAGTAATTATGGAACCAAATCTGTGGTATTTCTTGGGGGGAATAATACAGATTTTTAGATTTGAAAATGAGACTTTGATTAGCGGTTTCAATACTGGATGCATATTCAATAAAATGCTATCAAACCCCAATCCTATTACTGTATATACTGAGAAGGTCAGACGTGTAAAAAGTGTGAGGCTGATGGATTGTGAGGCACAGAGGTGATGAAAACAGCTCACCCTGCGTGTGTGTGTCTGTATAACAAAGCCTTATACAGAAATGTAGTAATGTAATCCTACCTATCAAGTCGGTGTAGGAAGGGCTTAGCGGTGTGTTTTTGTGTGTGTGTGTGTGTGTGTGTGTGTGTGTGTGTGTGTGTGTGTGTGTGTGTGTGTGTGTGTGTGTGTGTGTGTGTGTGTATATACACACATCTAGTAGATACACACCAAGTAGATTACATTTGTTCCTGGAGAAAAGTGACTCATCCTTATCCCACATAAGGTGAAAACCAATTTATACATACACACACACACACAAGCACAGAGTATGTATAGACTATAACTTTTCTGACATCATCCAAAACAGGACAGCATGTGAGGGGTGAAACCTTTGAACCCTTTCTCTCTTTGTCCTCTCTTTTGTTTGCTTTTTTTCATCTCTACCTCATCTCACTGCCTTTTACATTCCTTTCTTTTTCTCTCTCACTCTGTAGCCCCCTATCTCTTTTCCTTTTCTCTCTGGTCTCTCATCCTTCAAGGGAGCTTTTTAAAAAAACTCCCACACGCTTACTCTGATCTGTCTTACAAAGACCCAAAACACACGCACACACACACACACACACAATTTGTGATTTGCTTCATGCAAATATTCAGGGCCCAAGCCCTCAAAAACCAAATAGCTTGCTTTTAAAAATGTGCGCACGTGCGCACACACACACACACACACACACACACACACACACACACACACACACACACACACACACCTACCTATACACACAAATACCCACAGTACAGATTAATTTTGCCTTCAGAGAAACTTGTACTGACAGCATCTCATATTCATAAACATTGTGATAATAAACACACACACACACACACACACTGAAGAACAGAGGCGAGGCAGTGCTATTAGACTGAAAGCCTGTCAACATGTTTTTCCACAAGACCTTTTATTTGCTCCCAAGTCTATTTTTCTGCAGCGTTTTATTGGATCTGAATGAGGAGTCACATTTAAAACCCCAGGCTGTAATCTCCAAGTGAACCAAAGGGCAGCTAAAGCTGTCAAAATGTGGCACAGCAATCTTCGTGTTTTCATCATCCTCACATTGATCTTAGGACTTTAATGCAGTCTCAGATAGCATGTGACAGTCAAATATATCATTTTTTTAAAATGTGGTGTCCAGCCGTAAAAAAAAATCTATTAATATGTAACAGACCTGTAGTTTCAGTTTTGGGGAATGATGGAAAAGTCCATAGAGCTACAGTTCGATTTTTTTAACTCAAAACATATTCTGAAGTCTCAGAAGTTATATTTGAGAATGAGCCAGTGTGGCCCAAATATGAGATGACAGTGAGTAGAGTGAGTTTTTGGCTAGAGACTTTATGGAGATAAAAAACGGAATTATACAAGACCGTTAGATTCTGTTAGAACCCTATTTCTTTGCCGCTTTAGAGATACCTTGGTCCGTCTCATTTCTGTGATAAAGAAGTCAGGGCACTGGATTCCCATTAGGAAATAAATTCCTCTGTGGCGGCCGGAAAAACAGCCATCACGAAACACCTGTACGTTAAACCCCTAAAGTGGCTTATTGGTCACTTTGAGGGCTTACTAAGGCCATGTTCAGATCACCATCAGCACTGCATGAAAAAACACCCACACCACTTTCATTTCAGCGAGACAGAATTGCCACAGTGGGGGTGCCAATGTAGATTAAAAGCAAAACAAACAAAAAAACTACGAAGGGTTGTCCAGCAATAAAAAGGTGAATCAGCACACAATGTGATGTCATCTGGTAATGTACGGATTACTTTCTCAGTTACTTTGCAATGAGAACACGCAATTTTTGTTGTTTCTCTTTCGATCATTAAGATGGAGGCTAAAATAATTGGCGCCATGATAACTTTCTAGAGTTGTAAAAATCTTTCTTCTTGTAGTAGGATAAACTGCTGTGCAGTGTTTTTATGTCTCTATAAACCTTCAAACTGGTTGTAATCATTCAAACTTGGACCAGACTTTATTGGATCATAGTACATCTTCTGGTACCTGTAACAGCAAGCCCCTACCAATGCAGAACCCTGGGTTTTATTTATTTATTTATTTTTTTAAATGCAGCTCCCTTTTTTGCCTGAATGCCCACTAACTCTAGAAGTCACAGTTTAGTTGGACTACCCTAGCATTGTAACATGAACAATAATATTCTAGGTTAGGGTTTTAGAAGAGCCGGTGTGTGCAGTGCAGAGAACTGAGTGAGGGAGGAGTTTCTGTTGACAGAGCTGCACAATGAAAGCGTCTCCCATTAGTTTGTCTGTCCCATTTATTGTGTGTGTGTGTGTGTGTGTGTGTGTGTGTGTGTGTGTGTGTGTGTGTGTGTGTGTGTGTGTGTGTGTGTGTGTGTGTGTGTGTGTGTGTGTAAACACACCGTTACTGTCAGTTAGTGTTTACTTGTGTCTGTATTTTGTGTGTCTCCATGTGTGTCTTTTGTTTTTGTGCGTGGTTGTCTGTGTTTGTTTTTCTGCCTTTTCATGTTTTTTTTCCTGTGTGTTTGTCCGTCTATGTGTGTTTCAGCCCCCTCCCAGCACACACACACACACACACACACACACACACACACACACACACACCAAGTGCCCCTTCTTATGAGCTGGCTGAGCGTTGTGTAATCATTTATATAAAGAGGTATTAGTGTTTCCTCCTAAAAGGAACATAGAGAACATTGTAACTCAGTTGGGTGACATTCCTCTCCTGCCTAAGGACGGAATGACTGTGGAAACCCCGTTAAATTATTGGTTCCCAAAACTTGGTCACATCAAGTATCCCCAAAATGTACACTCTTTACACAACAAATTGCCAGTTCTTTGACATTTTTGTTCCTAGGATCCTTTATTTTTTTGCAATGTGTGGGAGCGAATAAGTGGGCACTTAGTAGTTATTCATACACTGATTACACTCACTTATACATAATGACATTAAAGTGAAGTAATGTGCTCCTGATTTTCCTGGAAGTGCCTGCATCGCTGTTAAAGGGACATACCCCCTCAGAATGACAGGTCTT